>NC_079190.1:55923342-56020842 GCF_029499605.1 Hyla sarda
CATTTTATCTCCTATCCAAAGGATAGGGAATTAGATGTCTGATCGCGGGGGTCCCGTTGCTAGGGACCCCCGCGATCTCCCTGATGCACCTAGCGTTCGTATAGAGTGTCAGGTGTAGCGCTGGAGGCTTGTGGCGTCACGGCCACGCCCCCTCAATGCAAGTCTCCCATAGACTTGCATTATGGGGGCGTGTCCATGATGTCACGAGCCTCCGCCCTGCATCGCAAGTCATCTGGCACGGAACGAAGTTTGGATGTCTGGGGTGCCGCAGCTGAGAACGTGGGGTCCCCAGCAGCATGACCCCCACGATCAGACATCTTATTCCCTATTCTTTGGATAAGGGATAAGATGTCTATGGGCGGAGTACTGTGAAGTGAGCGGCGACACGGACAATGCATGCATCACCACTCCGGTCTGGGAATAGACAGGCGAAAGTCATGTGCTCCTGTACATACCGCGGTGCGGTACAGAACCACAACTGAGTGGATGTCCGGTCATCGTATCCAGCCGGGAAGGAAATGGTGTGGGAATTCACCACAATGCTGAATATATTCACTGAATACAGTTTCTTATAAATGGAAATGAGCCTTCATGACTTGACAGTAGATGCGGCTGCTATACGCCCCACTACTATGAACCGCGGTATTGGCGGAGACAGCTCCTGTGATGGATGTTCACTACCCTACATATAGTGAGGTCTCAGGGGATCTCATTCTGTCTTATTTTTTTCCTGCTAATCCTGAAATAGATATCACAAAGAATTGTCTGTATTTTTATAGATACACGAGGATGTCTTGTAGCAAGGACTTGTGTACCATAGAGACAGCCTGTGGTCCTGTCCTCATTATAATGGATATTAAGAACCTGCAGAGGGACCTGTTGTTATGGGTGATTAGGAGTCGGGCCTGACTTTTATTATTGCTATGGGGCCTCTTGGTCTCTGTTTTTTTAGCCAATAATTTCAATTGCTGGAGAGAGGCAGAATGTGGAGCTATAGTGGCAGATCCCTCTGGCTGGACATATAGGGGCAGAGCTACATGTGGAACGACAATAAAGGCAACAAGCTGGGAGATGGCCACTGAATTTGTTTAGCTTGAGATCAATTTGGTCTTACCGTCCAATTCTCACTATAAGCCCACTACAGCATAAAGAAGCACTCCGGGAATTTATTTTTATTTATATTTTTGCTCATATAGTACAGCCTAAATTATTACAGAATAATGTAGAGGTTTTCTGTGTGCCTTGTGCTTACCTCTTTTAGCTGATGTGGCAGGCATCAGATTTCAGACATGTTGTTTGTGATTCGGAGCAAAACATTACTTGTCATTCTGCCTACATTTCCTATTAATCCTCTGGCCTTGTAGAAAGAAGTGGTTCAATCCCCAATAAGTGGGTTTGTGTCAGTTCACACTACATGCAGTTTCGATGCATTTTCATATTCACAGAGAAATAGAGAAATATTGGCATGAGGCGAAAGTGAATTTGACCTAAAATTGAGGTGTTTGATGAAGATTTAAAGTCTTTAGGCTGTGTTCACTTTTGTACTTTTTTTTGTACTTTTTTTATGTTTCCTGCTGTGTCTTTGGTGTCCTGCTCCGGTCTCTGGCTGCGATCCTCTTCCTGCCAGAAATTGTGACACTTGGGCCTGGAGTGACGTCAGGGCCCAGAATGTCTTACTGCCCCTTAGCCAATTACTGGCTAAACGGGGACATTGCCACAGCCAGTAATTGGCCGATTGGCATAGTTCTAAGAAAAAACTCTTCCTGCAGGATAACCCCTTTAAAAATGCAGCAAAAAATGCAAAGTGTGAGTACAGCCTTATATCCTCCTGATCCCATGGGGATAGCAGATGGGGCTGGGAGAGGTTGGGAAGGATCTGGTAGGTGATTATGTCATCCTGTAGTCCATAGGAAGTCAGCTGACCCACGATTGACATCCTGCTCTGACATATTAAGCACTGGAAGGTTTGGAGAGTCAGACTGGTGATCACATGACCCAGTTACTGTAATGAAATGTAATTAGATGCAGATGTGCTGAAATAAAACAAATGGTGCTGGAGGCCTAGTGATGGTGAGTGTGTATAATATAGGCGAAAAAACCCATGGTGCTTCCAAATGGTTTACAATCTAAGAAAACTAACATGTCACTATAAGGCTATATTCATACAGCATATTATTTCTGCTGCATCTACAGTGATCCCTCAACTTACAATGGCCTCAACATACAATAGTTTCAACATACAATGGTCTTTTCTGGACCATCGTAAGTTGAAACCAGACTCAACATACAATGTACGGACAGTCCAGATGTCAATGTCAAACGTGTCAATGGCCGGAAGAACCGACAAACCAAAATGGGCATTCACTGGTAAAACCCCTGTATTACTGAAGCGTATGCACTGACTGATGTCTGGTAGTGCCCCCTACAGTACAGGAAGGTTTTACATGTTCTGTACACTTTACCTGTCCCAGGGTTACCTGCTCCTTTGGACACCAGGTGAAGGCGACTCCATTACTTTTTTAAGGACATTTCGTGTACTGTACAGGACCCTGAAGAAGCTCCTGTCCTCTACATAGACCAGTGTTTTCCAAGCAGGGTGCCCCCAGCTGTTGCAAAACTACAACTCCCAGCATGCCCGGACAGCCTTTGGCTGTCCGGGCATGCTGGGAGTTATAGTTTTGCAACAGCTGGATGCTCCCTGCTTGCGAAACACTGACATAGACAGTGATTTACAGCTCCCAGCAGATCTTTCTTACTTTTATATGTAAGGATTTGCTTTATCTGTATTAGTTATCTACTTATTTTTCTTTAATCCTCACTTTTTCCTATTTTTGGATGACATTTTGGGGCTTCAGAACCAATTACCAGGTTTCCATAGAGTTCTGGTCTCAACATACAATGGTTTCAACATACAATAGTCAACCCAGAACCAATTAATATTGTAACTTGAGGGACCGCTGTATTTTTCTCTATGTTGCATGAATTCACTGAAAAATACATAAATAAGTGACATGTGCACGATGCAGATTTTCTGCTGTGCAGATTTCAATTACGTGGTAAAAAAAAAAAGTGCACCGCAGTTCACAGCGTGAAACACTTGTATGGCTATTCTGATGTTAAATACACATTGAAATACACACAAAAAAATGTACAGTGTGAACACAGCGCCTAGGACTGAAATCACATGCAGTTTTTTTGTGCAGTTTTTTTTTTTCCCTTATGGTGTATATTTATTTTACCTATCTATTTCTATATAGTGCTCTGTAAACTACATGAAATATTTCCCTTCCCGATCACTTTAGACATTTTTCTAATTGCCTTTTTTGTATTCCTCTGTTTTTAGAACTGAAAGAAGGCCACGAGCTGGAGAAAAAAATGCTAGAGGATGGTTTTGAAAAACTGAAATTGTCTTTACAGGTAACAGATTATTTACTAGATAGAAAATGGTTTTCCCTTATTCTACTACATTCTACTAATTGTTTCCCTTTCTATTCATTAAAGGACCAAGTTGACACCTTGACGTTCCAGAATCATTCACTAAGAGACCGGGCAAAGATGTTTGAAGAGGCGTTAATGAAGAGTACCAATGAACAGCTAGAGGTAACGTCTGATAATGGATTAAAGGGGATCCCCACTTTGGACACTTCTTATTTATTAGAAAAGTCCCTTGAGAATAAGCAGATCAGTAAGTGCCCTAATGCTGGGACCTTTAAAGGGGTACTCCGCCCCTAGACATCTTATCCCCTATCCAAAGGATAGGGGATAAGATGTCAGGTCGCCGGGGTCCCGCTGCTGGGGACCCCGGAGATTGCCGCTGCGGCACCCCGCTATCATTACAGCACAGAGCGAGATCGCTCTGCACGTAATGACGGGCAATACAGGGGCCGGAGCATCGTTACGTCACGGCTCCGCCCCTCGTGATGTCACGGCCCGCCCCCGTCAATACAAGTCTATGGGAGGGGCGTGGCGGTCATCACGCCCCCTGCCATAGACTTGCATTAAGGGGACGGGCCGTGATGTCATGAGGGGCGGAGCCATGATGTCACGCTGCTCCGGCCCCTGTATCGCCCGTCATTACGGACAGAGCGAACTCTCTCTGTGCAGTAATGATGGCGGGGTGCCGCAGCGGCGATCCCCGGGGTCCCCAGCAGCCGGACCGCGGCGATCTAACATCTTATCCCCTATCCTTTGGATAGGGGATAAGATGCCAGGGGCGGAGTACCCCTTTAACCATCGCCTGTAATCTGTGGAGAAACCTGGCAGTAAGGCTATATTCACACGTCCAGAATTTCGGCACGAAAAAAAAATCTCCCTTCAGGCCGAGGGCATAACATGCTGGCACTAAGACCACACAGGAATGTGCCGTCTCATAGACCACTATGCATTCCATGCAGAGTCCGCAGAAAGAATGGATGGAAAACTGTGCCAGAAACATCTGGGTCGGAAATTACTGTGTGCACAGCGCAGCAGAATCCCAATGAATACATGCTGTCTGAACATAGCCTTAGTATTCCGTTTTCCTGCAGTCCACCACAGGAGAAAGTGGATATTACACAGTCCCTTTTCAAATGAAGGTATTATCTGTATAATGCGGGACAGGATAGGTTCTCCAGAGTGACAGGAACGTCACAGGAGGAGGAACGTTGTCACCACTGACTGATGTCAGAAGCCAGTCTATTTAAGGAGGAGATGCACGCCCACTGGCCATTAGCCACCAGTCCTTTCTGATGAAGCTGGGAAACCAGCGAAACGTCAAAGGAACTGGCTAACTGGTATTTCTAATCAGCAGCCTTTCAGTCATACTCCATACAACCAATAATTGTGCTAACCTGGAGGGGCCCTACTAGAATAGTGCACCTTCCTTAGAAGCAGAATGGTTGTTATATAGGTTACTTAGAAGATAGACTGGAGCTGTGGTTTTCAATTGCAGTGTGGTCCTGACACCTAGTGGACAATTTACTAACTACACAGTGTTCATATATGTATCAATCCGTATTAACTCGCACCAAATAAATGTTATATTTATATAGGGAGTATCTTAGTTTAGGGTACCCCTTTGGGGGTTTCCCCTAAAGTTGGTGTGAAATTGTTGTTACCCTGGTACCTCCTGGGGTTTTTGTTGTAAACTCCAGAATGACAGACACTCTTTAAAGTCACCTCCGCTATGGCCTAAAGATCAGGGTCCAGAGTAGAAGAACCTCTTCTTTAAACTAAGAATTTACTAATAGAATACATTAAAAAAGGGACATAAACTGGACAACCTGCTAAATGTAGAGAAGTAGGTCCTGAGTAGAGATGAGCGAACTTACAGTAAATTCGATTTGTCACGAACTTCTCGGCTCGGCAGTTGATGGATTTTCCTGCATAAATTAGTTCAGCTTTCAAGTGCTCCCGTGGGCTGTAAAAGGTGGATACAGTCCTAGGAGACTCTTTCCTAGGAATGTATCCACCTTTTCCAGCCCACCGGAGCACCTGAAGGCTGAAATAATTTACGCAGGAAAAGTCATCAACTGCCGAGCCGAGAAGTTTGTGACAAATCGAATTTACTGTAAGTTCACTCATCTCTAGTCCTGAGGGCATGCATACATTTTCTATAGAGCTGTAGTGGTTTGTCCTGCACGGAGCTGATTTCATTATATGATGATTTCCTATTTTCCCTATCTTTTCCATTGAGTTGATTGCCAGCTCTGTAAATCTATAGGCATTTGGCTCTCCCTAGTGGTGACATCATGACATAACACAACCCGACTTGTACTTACACAGACACTTCTGTATTAGGAACATTTTTAATGCTCTGACTTCAGTAAAAGCATTGAAGATGTAATACAAAGAGAGGACACTAAAAAAGTACAAAAAAAAAAATGCAAGTGATAGCAAATTTTTTTCATTTTAATCAAATGTCTATAGGTTTATTATTTAGGTGTTCTTTTTATAGTTCTTTGATCTATTTATCTCATGAACATAATCTATGCCTCCTAAGAACCTTTTTTTAATCTCTTCATTTATTTAAGAATCTTTCTCCAGTTAGTTCTGTATTGGGATCATAAGGTGATTTTAGTATGTACCTGGCAGGCAGTAATGGACATGCTTAGGAAGGATCTGCGCTTGTCTTGGGGCTAAATGGCTATGTTGTGAGATTACCATAACACTGTGGCTAGCTTTTCGTGAATTGGTATTTCCTGTTTGACTTTTCTTTTTTTGACTACAAATCCCACAATTCAATTTTCCTCCCTCCCACACATTAGCCACCCCACCCATTGAAACATAAATGAGCTGCATTCATTCAAAAGACCTGTGTTTTTCAATCAGGGTGCCTACAGCTGTTGCATTAGTTGCAGATTGATCTCTCGCCCACCAATCGATCGCTCCACCCATTGAAGCAGACAGGCTCCCTGTCATCAGCTGACTAGTGAGTCAGGTCTCATTGCAAGCTGGGAAAAATCTGAGACAACAGTAATTTTGTATACTGTTAAAAATAAATATTGGGGTGAAAATTACAGAAGAATTGTGAGAAAACCGTCACACACAGGTACAGACACTATATTATGAACTACACTAACTTTACAGCCCCTGCAGCATAGTCAAATAAAAAAAAAATCCTGAAATACCCCTTTAAGAACCCGTAGCATTTAGTCTTCCTAAATAAACCATGATGCATGCGGGATGTGTAAAGACGACCATATCCAAGCAGCAATGTCGATGGTCGATTCTTAAAGGGGTACTGCGGTGGAAAACTTTTTTTTTTTTTTTAATCAACTGGTGCCAGAAAGTTAAACAGATTTGTAAATTACTTCTATTAAAAAATCCTTATCCTTCCAGTACTTATTAGCTGTTGAATACAACAGAGGAAATTATTTTCTTTTTGGAACACAGAGCTCTCTGCTGACACCGCTATCCATTTTAAGAACTGTCCAGAGTATTAGAAAATCCCCGTAGAAAACATATGCTGCTCTGGACAGTTCCTAAAATGGACAGAGATGTCAGCAGAGAGCACTGGGTTCCAAAAAGAAAAGAATTTCATCTGTAGTATTCAGCAGCTAATGAGTACTGGAAGGATTAAGATTGTTTAATAGAAGTAATTTACAAATCTGTTTAACTTTCTGGCACCAGTTGATTAAAAAAAAAAAAAAAAAAGTTTTCCACCGGAGTACCCCTTTAAAACCCCTTAACGACGAAGGACGTATATTTACGTCCTCCACCGGCTCCCGCGATATGCCGCGGGGTCACGCGGTGTCCCCCGTGTCATATCGTGTCGTCTCGGCGGCTATCAACGGCCGGGACCCGCGGCTAATACAGGACATCGCCGATCGCGGTGATGCCCTTTATTAACCCTTCAGACGCGGCGATCAAAGCTGACCGCCACGTCTGAAGTGAAAGTGAAAGCAACCCGGCTACTCAGTCGGGCGTCCCGAACAGCTTGCAGGACACCGGGAGGTCCAGGCAGGAGCAGTCCAGGCAGGATCAGTCAAGCGCCGATAACACTGATCACAGACGTGTTAATACACGCCAGGGATCAGCATAGGAGATCAGTGTGTGCATTGTTATAGGTCCCTATGGGACCTATAACACTGCAAAAAAAAAGTTTAAAAAAGTGTTAATAAAGGTCATTTAACCCCTTCCTTAATAAAAGTTTGAATAACCCCCCTTTTCCCATAAAAAAATAAAACAGTGTAAATAAAAATTAACATATGTGGTATCGCCGCGTGCGTAAATGTCCGAACTATAAAAAAAAATATCATTACTTAAACCGCACGGTCAATGGTGTACACGTAAAAAAAAGCGTATTTTGGTCACTTTTTATACCATTAAAAAATGAATAAAAAGTGAAAAAAAGTCAGATCAAAACAAAAATGGTACCGATAAAAACTTCAGATCACTGCGCAAAAAATGAGTCCTCATACCGCCCTGTACGTGGGAAAAATAAAAAAGTTATAGGGGTCAGAAGATGACATTTTTAAACATATACATTTTCCTGCATGTAGTTATGATTTTTTCCAGAAGTACTACAAAATCAAACCTATATAAGTAGGGGATCATTTTAACCGTATGGACCTACAGAATAATGATAATGTGTCATTTTTACCGAAATATGCACTGCGTAGAAACGGAAGCCCCGAAAAGTTACAAAATGGCATTTTTTCTTCGATTTTGTCGCACAATGATTTTTTTCCCCATTTCGCCGGGAATTTTTGGGTAAAATTACTAATGTCCCTGCAAAGTAGAATTGGTGACGCAAAAAATAAGCCATAATATGGATTTTTAGGTGGAAAATTGAAAGGGTTATGATTTTTAAAAGGTAAGGAGGAAAAAAAACGAAAGTGCAAAAACTGAAAAACCCTGAGTCCTTAAGGGGTTAATGTATCATGGGAGGTCTATCCAAGGCCCTGTAGACATGAACATGACTTATCTACCTATGTAAGAATGTGCTCCAATGACCCTATGTCAGTGTTTCCCAAACAGGGGGCCTCCGGCTGTTGCAAAACTACAATTCCCAGCATGCCCGGACAGCCTTTGGCTGTCCGGGCATGCTGGGAGTTGTAGTTTTGCAACAGGTGGAGGCCCCCTGGTTGGGAAACACTGCCCTATATAGTCCAGCTTTCCATAGACCGGACACTGTTCTCAGTCTCTATGGCTAGAGCAGCTTCTAAAAAATGAATATAAGAGAATTCTCAGATTGGGTTGTATAACAGCAGGATTGTCAGAGCTGTCAGACCTTTATAAAGTGCATTTATGTTACAGAAATGTAATGTTATAAATAATTCAGATTCCTCTCCATCATGTCCGAAAGTTACTCTGCAGCAGATGGGAGCTGAGCAGAAGAGTTGTCATAGTTCTGTATATGTTATTATGTATTGTGGAATAGTAATCTGAATTATTTATATTCTGCATTATTGCACCACTTATCCCAAGATTAAAAGTTATCCCCTTGCCACAGGATAGGGGGTAATTGACTGGATGTGACTTCTGGGACCCCCCCCTAAAGTGGCAGCAACCACTTCATTGGTAACCACTTCATTCACCCCCTATAGGATTTCTGAATGTAGCTGAACACCAAATGCCGCCATGTTCAAAAGTCCCATAAAAAATGAATGGAGTGATGGCCTCTGTTCTCACTTCGCATCCGTTTTAAGAGTTTCATTTATGTTTGTGGACATTGATGTGGATGGTAATTTGGAGTCCACATTGGGAGATTTTATGGGGCACTTTATAAGCTATTTTAGGAAAAAGTCCATCCAAAACGGATACCCATATATGTCATAGATATGTATCAAAAGATAACATTTAAAAAAAAAGGTTATAATGTTTATCGAGATCATATGCCACCAATGTGGGATCTGTATGAGTCTGACCAGCGTGACCCCCAAAATCACTAGAATGAAATGGCAGCAGCTCTAGGAAAGAAAACTCTCATTTTCATCAACTTCTTTGTGTGGAAATCGACTTTGAATGGAAATGAAAACTATGTACCGTATATACTCGAGTATAAGCCGACCCGAATATAAGCCGAGGCCCCTAATTTCACCCCAGAAACCCAGGAAAAGTTATTGACTCGAGTATAAGCCTAGGGTGGGAAATACATCATCCCCCCTGTCATCATCCAGATCCCCGTCATTAACACCCTCATCATCACCACCTGTCATCATCCCCCCTTCATCATCACCGCCTGACATCATCCCCTTCATCATCCCCTTGTCATCATCCCACACCCCCCCTTCATCATCCCCTTGTCATCATCCCACACACCCCTTCATCATCCCCTTGTCCTCATCCCACACACCCCCTTCATTATCCCCTTGTCATCATCACACCCCCCCTTCATCATCCCCTTGTCATCATCCCCTTGTCATCATCCCACACACCCCTTCATCATCCTCTTGTCATCATCCCACACCCCCCCTTCATCATCCCCTTGTCATCATCACTCCCCCCCTTCATCATTCCCTTGTCATCATCCCCTTGTCATCATCCCACACCCCCCTTCATCATCCCCTTGTCATCATCCCCTTGTCATCATCCCACACCCCGCTTCATCATCCCCTTGTCATCATCCCCTTGCCATCATCCCACACCCCCCCTTCATCATCCCCTTGTCATCATCACACCCCCCCCCCTTCATCATCCCCTTGTCATCATCCCACACCCCCCTTCATCATCCCCTTGTCATCATCCCACACTCCCCCTTCATCATCCCCTTGTCATCATCCCACACTCCCCCTTCATCATCCCCTTGTCATCATCCCCACCCCCCTTTATCTTCCCCTTGTCATCATCCCACACCCCCCCTTCATCATCCCCTTGTCATCATCACCACATGTCATCAGCCCCCCCCATCATCACCACTTGTCAATGTCTGATACAGTGGTCTTCAACCTGCGGACCTCCAGATGTTTCAAAACTACAACTCCCAGCAAGTTGCTGGGAGTTGTAGTTTTGAAACCTCTGGAGGTCCGCAGGTTGAAGACCACTGCGGCCTTCGACATCATCCAGCCCCCCTACCCTCTCACCCCCTTTAGTTTTGTACTCACCTCCGCTCGGCGGGACGTTAGGGTGCGCTGGTCCGGTGCTGCAGGACTGTCCGGTGGGGAGGTCGTCCGGTGGGATAGTCGTTACGGGCTGCCATCTTCACCGGGGGGCCTCTTCTCCGGGCTTCGGGCACGGAATAGTGGCGTTGCCTTGACGAATACGCAGAGGGACGTCGTCTTCGTCAAGGCAACGTGACTATTCCGGGGCCGAAGCGCGGAGAAGAGGCCCCCCCGGTGAAGATGGACAGCCCGGAACGACTATCCCACCGGACGACCTCCCCACCGGACAGTCCTGCAGCACCGGACCAGCGCACCCTAACGTCCCGCCGAGCGGAGGTAAGTACAGAACTAAAGGGGGTGGGGGGTCTGGATGATGTCGAAGGCCGCAGCGGTCTTCAACCTGCGGACCTCCAGAGGTTTCAAAACTACAACTCCCAGCAAGCCCGGACAGCCGGTGGCTGCCCGGGCTTGCTGGGAGTTTTAGTTTTGAAACATCTGGAGGTCCGCAGGTTGAAGACCACTGAGGGCGGAGAGTTCACTGGAGTATAAGCCAAGGGGGGTGTTTTCAGCACGAAAAATCGTGCTGAAAAACTCGGCTTATACTCGAGTATATACGGTAAATACATTTTTCCTTATTTTATACTGCCATTTTTCTTTACCATTGAAACCCATGTGGTGCGCCACGGGGTGTGAAGATGAGGTGTATGGAGCAGATGTTGTAGCCCAGGGGCAGATGGTATTAACCCCTAAATGTTTGTGACGCCAGGGCGTGGTTTTACCGATAACCACCCGAACGGTAGCACTGCTAGTCCTAGTTAGGCAGGGCAAAGAAGAGTCCAAGGCCAGGTCAGGGTTAACGATAGCTTTACTGAGGTAGACAGATGGTAACAGTCTTTACAGCTAGGCCAGGATCCCAGGGAGATGACCAGTAACACAGGGGACCTCGCAGCTTGCTGGGACTTGCAGTGACTTTGACAGTGACTTGACTGAAGGTAGAGACAGCAGACATTGAGGACTTGACTTACTGACTTGTGGCTGTAACTTAGGCTTGAGGCCTCCAGATGTGCAGGACACTGGCTCTGAGACGTCTGGACTGGACTTGACCTCAGCAGAGAATGAATCACAAGAAAGAGAAATTGTCGTATCTCCCCCTCTTATAAAGGGGGGCTGAGCAAGGAGCCCATAGGTCGAGATGCAAATCCACAATGGATTTGAAATGAAACTAACAAGATGTGCTTTAACTGCAGACTGTCAGCTTTAATTTGAGGGTATTTACATCCAAATCAGGTGACCGGTGTAGGAATTATAACAGTTTGCATTTTTTCCCCCACTTGTTAAGGGACCAAAAGTAATGGGACAATTGGCTTCTCAGCTGTTCCATGACCAGATGTGTGTTAGTCCCTCATTATACCAATTACAATGAGCAGATAAAAGGTCCAGAGTTCATTTTAAGTGTACTATTTACATTTGGAATCTGTTGCTGTCAACTCTCAAGATGAGATCCAAAGAGCTGTCACTATCAGTGAAGCAAGCCATCATTAGGCTGAAAAAGACAAAACAAACCCATCAGAGAGATAGCCAAAACATTAGGCGTGACCAAAACAACTGTTTGGAAGATTCTTAAAAAGAAGGAACGTATCGGTGAGCTCAACAACATCAAAAGACCCGGAAGACCAAGGAAAACATCTGTGGTGGATGACCAAAGAATTCTTTCCCTGATGAAGAAAACCCCTTCACAACAGTTGGGCAGATGAAGAACACTCTCCAGGAGGTAGGTGTATGTGTGTCAAAGTCAACAATCAAGAGAAGACCTCACCAGAGTGAATACAGAGGGTTCACCACAAGATGGAAACCATTGGTGAGCTGCAAAAACACTAAGGCCAGATTAGAGTTTGCCAAAATACATCTAAAAAAGCTTCACAGTTCTGGAACAACATCCTATGGACAGATGAGACCAAGATCAACTTGTGAGTGATGGGAAGAGAAGAATATGGAGAAGGAAAGGAACATGATCCTAAGCATACAACCTCATCAGTGAAGCATGGTGGTGGTAGTGTCATGGCATAGTGGGCATGTATGGTGGCAATGGAACTGCTTCTCTTGTATTTATTGATGATGTTACTACTGACAAAAGCAGCAGGATGAATTCTGAAGTGTTTCGGGCAATATTATCTGCTCATATTCAGAAAAATGCTTCAGAACTCATTGGATGGGGCTTCACAGTGCAGATGGACAATGACCCAAAGCAAACTGCAAAAGCAACCAAAGAGTTTTTTAAGGGAAATATGTGGAAAGTTATGCAATGGCAAAGTCAATACACTTAACCAGAATCCGATTGAGTATTTCACTTGCTGAAGACAAAACTGAAGGGAAAATGCCCCAAGAACAAGCAGGAACTGAAGACAGTTGCAGTAGGGGCGGCAGAACATCACCAGGGATGAAACCAGCAATGTCTGCTGATGTCTATGCGTTCCAGACTTCAGGCTGCAATTGACTGCAAAGGATTTGCAGCCAAGTATTAAAGTAAAATTGAAAGTTTGATTGATTTATGATTATTATTCTGTCCCATTACTTTTGGTCCCTTATCAAGTGGGAGGCACATATGCAAACTGTTGTAATTCCTACACCGTTCACCTGATTTGGATGTAAATACTCTCAAATTAAAGCTGACAGTCTGCAGTTAAAGCACATCTTGTTAGTTTTATTTCAAATCCATTGTTGTGTATAGATCCAAAAAAATGTTAGAATTGTGTCGATGTCCCAATATTTATGGACCTGACTGTAGCTGTCAGACAAAATGCATATGGCTACAGCTAGCTCTATATGAGCTCCCACAATGCACTGCTGCCTTGTAACAGGAGTCCAGTCGAAGTTATAATTTAGCCTTCTGTCTTTCTGTCTCATACGTTTGTAGAGTTCTCCTCCAAACCTAGACAATAATAGAATCTTATTTTTAGTTGTACAGTTATATCCGCTGCAGGCCGATACCAACCTCAAATGATTTTAATATTCCAGGCGCACTATTTTTATACAGAAATCTCTGATACCGTGCCAGACTGCATTATTCAAGTGCTTGTCTGGCAAACCTTCCTGTACAGAATCATCTGAGAGACGAGATAAATAAAGAAAAATCATTACAATGCAACCTCCTGACACATTGCATCAAGAAATATTATAATCCCCATAATTCACTGCTAGGTCAGCATGAATGACATCACACATTTCTGTCAAGGCCGTGAAAATACGGCCTGTCCATTTTAAGATTCAGTAGAGATACAAAGTGGGGTGAATGGGGTGTTACAGTAGGTAGCAGGGTCTGGTGGTATAAACCCTGGGGGCAAGATGTTGTTAACCCCTTCGTGTTTGTGACGCCAGGATGTGGTTATTCCGGTATGGTAACCACTGTCAACCAACCCAAAAACGGTTTGTAATAAAGGAATGTCCACAGCAAGGATTCTGAATAAACTGGAACTTTTACTTGAAAGTCTTAGGGAACAGTCTTTACAATTATGCAGTTCCTTCAGAGGCAACCGGGACACAGGATACCTTGCAGGAATGCTTGGACTTGTAGTTACTGAGATATTTAGGCAGGCCACTGTGCTACTAATATATTCCTTAGATGAGTAGTAGTCACTTGATTTGTAGAGAGAATTGTAACTCACGTTTTAGAAGTGGCTGCAGGTTCTTTAGGCTTTGGCCTAGATGAGATGAATTTGCAGTATACAGGACTTTATGCTTTCTTTAGGTCCAGGTCTCAAGAGAGCTAACTGAGAGACTACAACCCCTTATATACTAGGGGGCTGGACTGAAGCCCATTGGTTGCTAATGCCTGGGGTTCCTGTGCCCTTGGAACTCTGGGTATATCACATGAAAGTAGGTCACATGACCAAGGAAGGTCCTATACATTTTATACAAACTGTACAACTTTATACACAAGAACAATATGTACACAATATAGATATACAGTGCATTCAGATAAGACAGTGAAGGGTGAGCAAGGGGTGAGCCCTGCAGGAGAGCCCTATGTACTCAAGGGACTCTTCCTGAGGGGACTTACGGAGGGTACAGGACTAGGTCCTGTACCGGGACACCACAAAAGAATATCTATGATCTGTATGCATATTGCTTTTGAAGTAAAAAAAAAACACATTCACACCTTCGAGTGGCAGCTCTATATGGACAAGATGACCAAAGGGGTACATTCTGAACAAAGGGTTATTCCATTTGCTAGAGGTAAAATATCGTCTAGTTCTTATGTTATGCTAAACCTTCATACCTATATCGGGAGGGCTGATCTCAAGATATATTTGGAACCATTGGGTTTCAGTTTCCTTATAGAGACCAAATATGATGGGTCTGAGATCAAGGTGCAAAAGGAGGAGATACAAGGTGGTGGCATTGTCCTTGTCCCAGACTAGTCATGTGTGGTCTCTAACTGATCAGCGAATACAGAGAAATATAATAAGCTGGGTGTAATGATTATGACATGTACAATAGACATGAACATGTTTATTGTCACCCATTTTTTTTTTACTCAGGCACGTTGAACCATTCTGGCCCAGCCCCTTAATGGGGTACTCCCCTGCTCAGCGTTTGGAACAAACTGTTCCAAACGCTGGAGCCGGCAGCTCGTGATGTCATAGCCCCGCACCCTCATGATGTCACACCCCCTCCCATAGACTTGCCTCGAGGGGGTGGGGCTATTACATCACGACCTCCCGGCGCTGGCTCCAGTGTTCGGAGCAGTTTGTTCCAAACGCTGAGCAATGGAGTACCCCTTTAAGTTTCTTGCTCTCTAAACCAAAATTAGCCCAGGGAGAGTCTGTTTAGTTCACGTTACTAATGTTAATTTTTTTTAGATATTGGGGTAAAGAGATATTGCCAGTGTATTGTTTGTGAGGGCAACCTAAGACACCCTTATATGAGTCTTGGTGGCAAAATAGTATAGCGATTTATACTGGAGCTTGGGGATGATAAGTGGTGTTGGCATGTGACTACTTGGTATACTGCGTGAGAAAGTGACAAACACACTAGAATGGTGGTTGTCGTTACTTATTTCACCCCCAGACTCCATAACAAAGTTTGACGAGATAGCCCATCCATGGCAGATACGTTGTTTTGTCCCTTTGATAAAATGTTCAACTTTTCCAGAAAGAGTGGTCTTTCTACTCTATGTGGCCACAAAGTGTTCCACAACCAATAGCAGTGATTTCCTCCGATTGATAACTTTGCTGGCCAATTGAGGTGTAAGATTAACTGGAGTTAAAAATAGTTCTAAAAGCAATTTAGCAATCCTGTCCCAAAAGGGAAGACAAGCGGGGATGACCACAAAATATGTAGAAGTGTTCTTTGAGAACCACGTTGTCTCCAGCACTCTTCAGAACCAATCTGATGTAATTGGGAGGTAATATCACCGCAGTCTAGTTTTCACCAATATTAGACCCTTTTTCCGACATGTCCGAACAAAAGGGAATGACCCCACCAAAAGGGATGTGATTAACGAAAGCTATGCTCACATCTGAAATAGCAAACTGGTTGAATAGTGTACCACGGTATGTAACAAACATAGCCTCAAATCTGAACATAGCCTTAGAGAACTGTGTAACTTGACATAAATATTCTAGAGTTTGATTCCTTTTTTTGTGTGAATAAATATACCATACATACTATACACAGCATTGACACAAGTGTTTGACATTTTTTGCCTTGCAGATCGCTCTGGCACCATACCGGCACTTGGACGACGACTTGATCAGCATTAGACAAGTCTTAGAAATGAAAAACCAGTTAATCCATGAGCAGGAAAAGAGGATAATGGATCTGGAGAAACTGGTGGGTGTCCACACAAAGGCAAGGTTTAGACATGTAACCGGGAGGGCCCTTTAAAAGGGGTCTTATACTTTTGGTGTGCAGCAGAAAGAAAGGAGTGAGAAATGTTATTATCCATATTCTGTCTTCTATACTGTATGCAGGGCTTGTAGGTGTAAGCGGTGAAACGGTAGAAGCAGTTTATAAACCTATTGTTCAGGCGGTATCTATAATATAGAATATGCACTTCCTCTTATGGAACAGTTCCGGAATATTCTCTTCTCCAATGCTGGACCCCGCAAGCCCAGTGGTCAGTAAAAGCAGGAATGGGTGAATTCAAAAATTCTGGGAAATAAAGCATTGCATGGAATATATAAATACGGTAGAGAGAATGCTGCTTATTGTTATCTCAATCTAGTGTACAGAAAGGAGTGGAGGACCTTCCTCTCGATGTTCATATGGCCTAATGAGAGTCAGACAACCTTCTTTAAAGGGGTACTCCACTGCTCAGCGTTTGGAACAAAATGTTCTGAACGCTTAGAGCCAGCACCGGGAGCTCGTGACGTCATAGACCCGCCCCCTCATGACATCACGCCCTGCCCCCTCAATGCAAATCTATGGGAGGGGGCATGACAGCTGTCACGCCTACTCCCATAGACTTGCATTGAGGGGACGAGGCTTGATGTCATGAGGGGCGGGGCTATGACATCACAAGCTCCCGGCTCTAAGCGTTCAGAACATTTTGTTCCAAACGCTGAGCAGTGGAGTACCCCTTTAAGGTTTTTCATATAGTGATAGCATATTCTAGAGATATGTCATTTCTTCGTAAGACTGAAAAAACCCTTTAAGATCATGGAAGTCCAACCTCTGGGATCCCCAATGTTCATGGGACTGCAGTTCCCTTCTGAGTTTTTTCCCTGTACTGAAATGGGGCCATGCTGTGGTGCCAACACAGCCATGTGTCTTTGGTTGCTGTGCAATGGAAAAACACGGTACCTGGGAGTCCTAAAGATTGTAGCAATTGTACCAGTCATAAAGTAATGGCATATCCAAGCATGGCTGTACCAAGTCATCCAGAGTCGGATACATCCTTTGCCTGTGAAAGAGGTTTCTAGGCCTTGTAATCTGTATGTAGTAGTAGTAGGACATATGGAAAGGGATTATCCTTTTGAAAAGTAGTCTAAGGCTGGGTTCACTCTACGTTTTGAAGAAACGGGAACCGGGGAGTGAAAACTGGGCTCTCCCGTATCCCAGCTGAACCCAGCCAGTATCTCATTAATTTCAATGAGCCGACCGGAGTAAGGGTACGTTCACACGCGTGGATTTACGCAGCTTATTTAGCTGCGGATACGCTGGTGAAGGCCCCGCTCTATGCTGGCTTTACATGTGCCTGCTGGTAGCGGCAATACGCCGCTATGAGCAGACACTGCAACGATGTGCGCGGCGTAGTCGCACATCGTGCCTGCTCTGAGCTAGGCAGAGAGCTCCCGCGATGTGCGAGTATACTGCGACTCGCACATCGCAGTGTGCCTGCTGGTAGTGGCGTATTGCCGCTACCAGCAGGCACATGTAAAGACAGCATAGAGCGGGGCCTTCACCAGCAGATCTGCAGCGTAAAATCCGCGCGTGTAAACGTACCCTTATATAGAGACTCCGTTCAGCTCATTTTTGCCCCATATTCCTGGTACGGCTGGGATACGGGGGCGCCCGTTTTTCCCTCCCCCAGCCGGATCAAGTTCCTGTATCTTCAAAACATAGTGTAAACCTACCCTAAGGCTATGTTCACACTCTGTGAAATCAAAACAAAAATGGCCATAAAATAGGTATAAAAAGTGCCAGTTTTTTTATTTTTATTATTCTAATAGTGTGTTTTATATAGGTCTATAATGTCTCCGCTGTCTCGTGGACACAGCTTCACATCAAGTTTATACCGAATCTCAAGGAAAGACACGCTGGTTTGCTTAACTGATGTAATCTTTACTGAGATATAATGAAAGTGCGGTAAAACTGTAAAACAAACATATGAAAGACAGATATAAGCATGGCTATTCAAGTGCCTTACATTATGCATTGCTAATACATAGATATGGTCTAACATGTGCTCACTTACTACACACTGAAAACACATTATCTATCTACAAATGCCGAGCATCTCTCTACACAAGATAACTAACAATTCCTTACTCACAGGCTTTGGTATTTATCAGATTTGCAGGCTGTATTAGCTTTAAGAAGTCCTGTGGATCTGGTCACTGTGGTGGCTGGAGCTGGAATGAATGAGACATGCCGGAGCTAGTCCTATGCTTTAGAGAGAAGGCCCGCCTCTAGGCTTCAAGAAAATGGAGGGTCTTAAAGGAACAGACCCTGCTGAGTGCCAAGCATGTAAAATACATTGCGAAGGCAGCACACTCCCCACCTGGCATACTTTTTGTTATGCCACTAACCCTTGGACAGAAGTAAAACTACTTCAGAAATTGGCCTTGCATACACTTTGGGAATGCCCTGTCTAACAATCCTAACTTCAACCTTTCTAACTCTAGCATCACTACTAGGATCAGTCCCCACAATGAGTCCAATAGGCCACTCGTTCCTGTGGGCCTGAGAGTCTTTCAGTAGGACAAAGTCTCCAACTTGTAAATTGGGCTTGTCATCTTGCCATTTTTTGCGTGGCTGGAATATCACCAGGTATTCCTGTCTCCACCTCTTCCAGAAAATGTCCGCAAGACTTTGAACTTGTTTCCTTTGCTTGGTGTACAAGTCCTTGAGCGAATTGTGTTGAGAAATCTCTTCCGTTTTCAGAAGGCCTTGGATTTCTTCTTTAAAGACTTCCTGCTGGATGCATCTGATGATCATGACCTTAAGTTTTCCGATTGCACGGGTCAGCGACTTCCAGCTGGAAAACCTTTCAAATCTATGAGCGCCCAGACTGTCTCTTGTAACTATAGTCCTACAAACTGTCACTTGAGGTCTTACCTCTTTGTCTTGATCTGGTTCTATGAGCTGAAAGGTCTCTACCTGAGTAGTTTCTTTGGTTTCTGGTTTACGAAGAAAGGATGGACCTACGAACCAGTTAGTTTGCTTGAGCGCAGCGGCTGGCACTAGTCTCGTCCCATGATCAGCTGGGTTCTTGTCTGTGCTGATGTGATGCCACTGTTCTGGACTTGTAGACTTTCTGATACGTGTCACTCTGTTGGCCACGTATGTATAAAATCTTCTTGAAGCATTGTGAATATATCCTAACACAATCTTGCTGTCTGTATAAAAGTTAATTGTATGGATCTCGATGTCCAGTTCTGTTGTAATCATGTCTGCCATCTCTACAGCTAAGACAGCAGCACAAAGTTCTAGACGTGGGACAGTGTGAGACGGTCTGGGAGCCAGCTTAGATTTTCCCATGAGGAACCCGACATGGCTTTGTCCCTCAGTGTCTATTACCCTAAGGTAGGCGACAGATGCGATAGCCATAGTGGAGGCGTCAGAGAATATGCATATTTCTCTTCTCTTTGTAGCAGACAAGGAAACAGATACGTATGGTCTAGGGATGTTGAGTTGTTCAAGCTCTAACAATGAGTCTTTCCACAACTTCCACTGCATTTCCTTCTCTTCAGGTAGAGGTATGTCCCAGTCACTTTGTTCTTGCTCAGTAGTGATCTGTCTCAAAAGAGCTTTGCCTTGCATGATGATGGGTGCTACGAACCCCAGGGGGTCGTAAAGACTGTTGACTGTAGATAGGACACCTCTTTTTGTGAATGGCTTCTCTTCTCTGGAGACCCTGAAGGTGAAACTGTCAGTCTTCAGGTCCCAACTAATCCCAAGACTTCTTTGCAAGGGTGGTGATTCTGTTCCTAGATCCAAGTCTTTGAGGTCTTTAGCACGGTCTTCCATTGGAAATGCTTCCATGACTCTGTTGCTGTTGGAAGCTACCTTGTTCAGTCTTATGTTGGATTCTGCCAACATTTCTCTTGTACTTTTCAGGACGTTGATAGCTTCTTCGTTGCTGGAGAAAGAAGCAAGTCCATCATCTACGTAGAAGTTCTTCATGACGAACTGTGTGGCTTCTTGACCATGTCTTTCACCTTGCTGTGCTGCTCGTCTCAGGTTGTAGATAGCTACAGCTGGAGAAGGACTGTTTCCAAACACATGTACCTTCATCCTGTACTCTGTGATTTCTTTGTTAAAGTCATTGTCTGCATACCACAGGAACCTTAAGTAGTCTCTGTGATCTTCACGAACAAGGAAACAGTAGAACATCTGTTGTACGTCTGCTGTCACTGCTACGAGTTCTTTTCTGAACCTGATGAGTACTCCAAGGAGTGTGTTGTTCAGGTCAGGTCCGCTGAGAAGGACATCATTTAGTGAGATGCCTTGGTGTTTCGCACTAGAGTCAAATACTACGCGTATCTGGCCTGGTTTCTGAGGATGGTACACCCCAAATATTGGTAAGTACCAGTGTTCTTGGTTCTCTTGTAGTGGTGGTGCCCTTTCAGCTTGATCGTTATCAAAGATCTTCTGCATGAAGGCTTGGAAGTGTTTCTTCATATTTGGCTTTCTTTGTAGCATGTGCTGCAACGAGGTGAAGCGTTTCTCTGCTTGTACCTTGTTGTCAGGAAGGCGATGGCGTGGTGACCGGAAGGGTAGAGGGGCTACCCAGCTGCCTGATTTGTCTCTGAAGACTTCCCTGTCCATAATCTCAAGGAAGAGAGTATCTTCCACCGAGGGTGCTAGCTTGTCGTCATCTCGTGTTCTTTCAAACACCTTACAGCCCAGTTCATCTGTATCTCCAGTTGAGGCTAAGTCTTCCATGCACCTCTGGATACTCCGATGATGTGTTGGGTTTACAAGTCTCTCTTTAATGTGTAGACTGTTGGTACATGGGCAAAGACAAGATGTACGACCATTCTGTAACAGATGTGTTCTGTAGACATTTACCTTTTCTGGTTTGTGGAGTCCGTCTAGACATACTTCTCCAACGATGACCCATCCGAGATCAAGGCGTTGTGCAAATGGTGCATTGTGTGGCCCATTGTACTGTTCTCTGACTTTGTGCAGTCTGAGGATATCTCTCCCAAGTAGAAGGATGATTGCAGCATCTGGATCTAGTGCTGGTATCTGGTCTGCTATTCGCACCAGATGGGGGTGATGACGAGCAACTTCAGGTGTGGGGATCTCTGACCTGTCGTCTGGTATCTCATCACATTCTATGAGGGTAGGAAGAGTCACCTTTGTCTTTCCATCTAATGACTCAATGATGTAGTTGTTTGCTCTTCTCCCTGTTGTCTCTACAACTCCAGAACAAGTCTTCAGGGTGTATGGAGTTGGACTTCCTTTGTCACCGAAGAGGTCAAAGAACTCTGTTTTTGCCAGAGATCTGTTACTCTGTTCATCCAAGACTGTGTACATCTTGATTGCTTTTTCTCTGAAGCCTGCAGGATACACCTTGACTAAGCATATCTTGGAACATGATCTGGGGCGGCCCTGCTCTGTACAGATCTCAGTACACTTTGAGGTTACTGCTGGCGTTGTACTCTCGCCTTGCTCCCCACCATGATCTTCTTGAGTTGCTGGAACTTCTTGTTTCCATGGTGGTGGTCCTGGGTGCAGTGCTGACAGGTGTTTGTCACTGTTGCACTCTGTGCATTTTATTGTTTTTGTACAGTCTTTTGCAAGATGCTGAATTGAAGCGCAACATCTGAAACAAATGTGATTGTCTTTAAGGTAAGCTTTGCGCTCTTCTAATGTCTTACTTCTGAAACTGCGACATTTTCTTAGTGGATGAGGCTTGTTGTGGATAAGACATATTTTGTCTGGCTCCTCAACTTTCTTACTTGTGTTGTCTTCCTGATTGACTGCAGACTCAGGCGAGACTTCTGTCTTCCGTACAGAAACTGTTGCTCTGCGTTCTTTGTAAGGCGTTGGATGTTTTTGCTCTACCTTTGGGGAGCTTGCAGTTCTCTTGTTCAGGAAAGCAAAGCTTGGATCATTGCGTGTTTCAGCTTGGTCTACGATGAATTCAGCAAGGAAGGCAAATGGTGGAAATGCGACTCGATGATCTTTCTTGTATCTTGATGCTTGAGTGACCCACCTTTCTTGCAAGTTGAAAGGAAGTTTCTCGATTATGGGATCAACTCCACGTGCTGTATCTAAGTATGAGAGACCTGGCAGATATCCACTAGACTTAGCGGCTTCTATTTCTAAGAGTAGGTCCCCAAACCCTCTCAGCTTTTGATTGTCTTTGTTTGTCATTCTTGGATAGTTTTCTATCCTCTTCAGAAGAGCATCTTCAATCACTTCAGGTGACCCATAGCAGTGTTCTAGTCTCCTCCACACCATTGCAAGTCCTGCTGCTGCGTCATGAACATGTACTGATCTGATTCTTTGGGCTTGCTCAGTGGACTCTGTTCCTAGCCATTTGACGAGCAGATCAAGCTTTTCTCTGTCTGTCAGATCTAAGTCTTGGGTACCGCTTAGGAAAGATGACTTCCAGGCCCAGTAGTTTTCTGGACGGTCATCGAATTTCATGAGACCAGCGCTCACTATCTCACGGCGCATCAGGAATCTTGCTACCTCTGTAGCTCTTGCTGCATCTGGTGAATACTTCCTGGGTGTAAACTCAGGGTATGGCTGCGGCTGGTAAGGCTGATGAGGTACTTGACTAAGTCTGCTTTGTTCTCCTCTGTTGTAAGTCTTTCTGCTATAATCCAGACTTGTATTTGCTTGAGGAGGGAGTACATCAGCATCCGTTTGCACTCTTGTCAGGTTGGCAGATTGGTCTCTGAGCATGCAACCACTTGACTTCCTACCCTGAGGTTCTAATTCAGTCTTGCAGTGTTGCATAGTATCAAAGTTGCTTATTGATGGTCTTGGTGCATAATTGAACTGCTGGTCAGTGTACATGGTTGCTTGTGACTGTATGTACTCACGGGTACGTTGGCTTGCGCTGAGGGGTGACATCTGGGTTTCTATGTCAGCGAACTGAGCTTCGGCAGCCCTTGTGAGAACTTCTGCCTCGGCTAAGGCTGCTGCAGCGTTTTTCTGCTGTTGCAGTAAGTGTAAAGATGCTTGCACTTCAGCTTGTTCTTTCATCAATTCAGCTTCCTGCTTTGCATAGGACGCCATTGCACAAGCTGCCTCTGCTTTCGCTCTTGCCTTAGTTGCTATGGCGCTAGCGGATGACAGGCTGGTGGTGCTTGAGTGTCTAGAACTATGGCGTTTAAATCTTGATGCATCGGCGCTAACCGAAGTTAGATTTGTTTGACTGGACGCTCTAGACAATGTTGTGCACCTAGATCTACTTCTTGGGAAGGTGTCTTCCTCTTTATAGGAGCATTGAGGGTTAACTGTCAGAGTGCTGTTCTCTGGGTTCTGCATCTTGATTTAGCTGGCAGCGTAGATAATGATGATGACTGGACACAGCACAGCGGTGATATAGCACGTGAGAGAATTAGTTTCACTTTCTAGTGCTTCGCGCCCTTACTCCGACACAGACTGCAGGGCACAGGATTTATGAGTCTTTTTTACTGCTGCGGACGATTCAAAGCTGATTAACTGCTTCTGATAACGTTTTAAAAGCCTTTTTACTATAATGTCTCCGCTGTCTCGTGGACACAGCTTCACATCAAGTTTATACCGAATCTCAAGGAAAGACACGCTGGTTTGCTTAACTGATGTAATCTTTACTGAGATATAATGAAAGTGCGGTAAAACTGTAAAACAAACATATGAAAGACAGATATAAGCATGGCTATTCAAGTGCCTTACATTATGCATTGCTAATACATAGATATGGTCTAACATGTGCTCACTTACTACACACTGAAAACACATTATCTATCTACAAATGCCGAGCATCTCTCTACACAAGATAACTAACAATTCCTTACTCACAGGCTTTGGTATTTATCAGATTTGCAGGCTGTATTAGCTTTAAGAAGTCCTGTGGATCTGGTCACTGTGGTGGCTGGAGCTGGAATGAATGAGACATGCCGGAGCTAGTCCTATGCTTTAGAGAGAAGGCCCGCCTCTAGGCTTCAAGAAAATGGAGGGTCTTAAAGGAACAGACCCTGCTGAGTGCCAAGCATGTAAAATACATTGCGAAGGCAGCACAAGGTCTATAAAAAAGCAAAAGTCAGTGCACACATTGGGGGAAATTTATCAAAACCTGTCCAGAGGAAAAGTTGCTGAGTTGCCCATAGCAACCAATCAGATCGCTTGGATATCCATATATACTTGGAAATGGACCAGATGTGAAAAGCACGGATATTTGTGTTTGGGGTCCTGCAAAATAATACTGTATATTAGTGTTTCCCAACCAGGGTGCTGCCAGCTGTTGCAAAACTACAACTCCCAGCATGCTGGGAGTTGTAGTTTTGCAAAATCTGGAGGCACCCTGGTTGGGAAACACTGCTGTGAATACTCTGATATGGACTAAACATAGTAACTACTAGACCAGTGGTCTCCAACCTGCGGACCTCCAGATGTTGCAAAACTACAACTCCCAGCATGCCCGGACAGCCGTTGGCTGTCCGGGCATGCTGGGAGTTGTAGTTTTGCAACATCTGGAGGTCTGCAGGTTGAAGACCACTTACTAGACTATGTTCAGGCCACTGGGTTGCTATGACTCTGGGTTGCTATGGGCAACTCAGCATCTTTTCCTCTGAACAAGTTTTTAAAATCTCCTACATTGTCCAAATTAACGCCTGTGATTCCAATGTTGGAATTATGGAAATTTTTTTAAACAATCATTGGCCCTGATTTACTAAGAGTGTTGTGTAGGTTTCTTTGTGGGTTTAAATTCCCTACAATTTTTTCCCCACTGTATTTACTAAGGTTTCCCTACATTTTCCACTTTTCCCTACACTTTCCTTTTTTTACACATGTTCTGATCTGTCGGGTTTTCCTCAGCTCAAATCCACCACATTTTCTGTGGAAACTAGAGATGAGCGAACTTACAGTAAATTCGATTCGTCACGAACTTCTCGGCTCGGCAGTTGATGACTTATCCTGCATAAATTAGTTCAGCTTTCAGGTGCTCCGGGGGGCTGGAAAAGGTGGATACAGTCCTAGGAGACTCTTTCCTAGGACTGTATCCACCTTTTCCAGCCCACCGGAGGCACCTGAAAGCTGAACTAATTTATACAGGAAAAGTCATCAACTGCCGAGCCGAGAAGTTCGTGACGAATCGAATTTACTGTAAGTTCGCTCATCTCTAGTGCAAACCTTAGTAAATATGTTGTTGTTTTTTTTGTTAAAATGTCGGGGACACGCCCCATTGTCTGTGACCACACCCCTTTTCCCAGATTTCCCTTTTTCAGGTTTCCTCAGTAAAATGGAGAGTTTTTTTTTTTTTTTTGTTTAGTTTTTTTCATTTCTGGCGCAATGAGACAGAATCTGGCGCACAACCCGACAAAACATGTCGGGTTTACAATAGTAAATCAGGGCATATATGTGCGGTAATGGCTCGATAAAGGCCGGATTGCTCTGCAGAAACGTCATGACGGTGTTCAGTAAAAGCTCTTTGTAGCTTTTCAACAACTTTTTGAAGAAGTGGCGCTGGGGTCGATTTTACTGATACAGTTTTGGGGCCAAGAGGATGACGCTGCATCACGAAAAAGAATGGGATCCAGTGAGAGAGGTGCTGCTGCTTTGCCTTTGCTATTGACATTATAATAATAATCTGTTCATTTATTTCCTTTCATAGGCTGAAATAAATGTTGTCTTGGAGGAAAAAATACAGGTCCTTCAACAGCAGAATGAAGACATGAGGGCCCGCATTGACAAGAACGTGGTAGTTACCAGGTACGAACTTCTAGGGCAACATTTCCCAACCAGTGTGCCTCCAGCTGTTGCCAGTCACTTTTGTGTTGTTTTTGTTTTGTGTATTTTATATCTAATACACACGGTATGATCTTCTGCTATCTTATGCAGCCAAAAGCACAATGCACTACTCCACCCATCTGTCTCCTTATCTGAACATTGCTGCTGGAGTTAGACATTGCACATTGTTTTTATTTTTCTTCATGCCATACATATTCCCATATATTCATTCATACTATACTATATGTATATATATATATATATATATATATATATATATATATATATATTCCACTGTATGGATATGTTCGCATACCTTCTTTCAGTTTACAAGTTTTATAGAACTCAATTTAAAAAAAAAAAAAAAACATCTGGAATGCACATACAGTATTACATAATGGCCACTATAAAAAAAAAAAATAAAGTCTATTGAGCAATAGACGGCTACAAAAAAATAGCATTTTATTATCAATTAAAAAGATGACATTGAGAAAAAATGTGTGGGAACATGGCCTCCTGCAGTTTTTGCAGTTCATTTTATCAACTTTTTTTTTTTTTTTTAAACCATCCAACAGTATTTTTATTGAATCGTCAAGTACAATTAGAACATTATGTGTACAGTTAACATTTTGTAATACAAGAAATTGGACTGTATTGCTCTAGACATTAAAGGGAAAGTAAGTTGTAAAAAGAACAATTAATAAAGGAAGGAAACTAAGAACAATTTTGTTACAAAGTTTGTATTAAAGCGTAAAAAAGAAAAAAAAAAAAAACACTGCAGTCATACTTGGTAATGGTCTCTGATCATGTCCAGCCTTTTTTTTCTGTGCTGTAAGCACCCCTTATCTCCTGGATAGGCTTCTGCTGTTCTCCTAAACTCTGTGGGCGTTCACAGGCAGTGGTGATGATTGTCCTCACGTCTGTAAACTTCCTGTCCCTTAGTTGCCAGGTTGACAGCAGCAGTCTCCCCCCTACAGCTTTCCTCACTGTTCACCACAGCTTACTACTGCAGCCCTCTACACAAAGCCCTACACACTCAACTGTGATGGCCACACACACACTCAGCTCTGCTGAACACACACAGCTTACTACTGCAGCCCTCTACACAAAGCCCTACACACTCAACTGTGATGGACACACACACACTCAGCTCTGCTGAACACACACAGCTTACTACTGCAGCCCTCTACACAAAGCCCTACACACTCAACTGTGATGGACACACACACACACTTAGCTCTGCTGAACACACACAGCTTACTACTGCAGCCCTCTACACAAAGCCCTACACACTCAACTGTGATGGGCACACACACACACTCAGCTCTGCTGAACACACACAGCTTACTACTGCAGCCCTCTACACAAAGCCCTACACACTCAACTGTGATGGGCACACACACACACTCAGCTCTGCTGAACACACACAGCTTACTACTGCAGCCCTCTACACAAAGCCCTACACACTCAACTGTGATGAACACACACAGCTTACTACTGCAGCCCTCTACACAAAGCCCTACACACTCAACTGTGATGGACACACACAGCTTTTTACTACTGCAGCCCTCTACACAAAGTCCTACACTCTCAACTGTGATGGGAACACACACACACTCAGCTCTGCTGAACACACACAGCTTACTACTGCAGCCCTCTACACAAAGCCCTACACACTCAACTGTGATGGACACACACAACTTTTTACTACTGCAGCCCTCTACACAAAGTCCTACACACTCAACAGTGATGGACACACACACACACACACTCAACTCTGCTGAACACACACAGCTTACTACTGCAGCCCTCTACACAAAGCCCTACACACTCAACTGTGATGGACACACACACACTCAGCTCTGCTGAACACACACAGCTTACTACTGCAGCCCTCTACACAAAGCCCTACAGACTCAACTGTGATGGGCACACACACACTCAGCTCTGCTGAACACACAGCTTACTACTGCAGCCCTCTACACAAAGCCCTACACACTCAACTGTGATGGACACACACAGCTTTTTACTACTGCAGCCCTCTACACAAAGTCCTACACTCTCAACTGTGATGGGAACACACACACACACTCAGCTCTGCTGAACACACACAGCTTACTACTGCAGCCCTCTACACAAAGTCCTACACTCTCAACTGTGATGGGCACACACACACACACACACTCAGCTCTGCTGAACACACACAGCTTACTACTGCAGCCCTCTACACAAAGCCCTACACACTCAACTGTGATGGACACACACAGCTTTTTACTACTGCAGCCCTCTACACAAAGTCCTACACACTCAACTGTGATGGACACACACAGCTTTGTACTACTGCAGCCCTCTACACAAAGTCCTACACTCTCAACTGTGATGGGCACACACACACACTCAGCTCTGCTGAACACACACAGCTTACTACTGCAGCCCTCTACACAAAGTCCTACACTCTCAACTGTGATGGGCACACACACACACACACACTCAGCTCTGCTGAACACACACAGCTTACTACTGCAGCCCTCTACACAAAGCCCTACACACTCAACTGTGATGGACACACACAGCTTTTTACTACTGCAGCCCTCTACACAAAGTCCTACACACTCAACTGTGATGGACACACACAGCTTTGTACTACTGCAGCCCTCTACACAAAGTCCTACACTCTCAACTGTGATGGGCACACACACACACTCAGCTCTGCTGAACACACACAGCTTACTACTGCAGCCCTCTACACAAAGCCCTACACACTCAACTGTGATGGACACACACAGCTTTTTACTACTGCATCCCTCTACACAAAGTCCTACACACTCAACAGTGATGGACACACACACACACTCAGCTCTGCTGAGCACACACAGCTTACTACTGCAGCCCTCTACACAAAGCCCTACACACTCAACTGCGATGGACACACACAGCTTACTACTGCAGCCCTCTACACAAAGCCATACACATTCAACTGTGATGGACACACACACACTCAGCTCTGCTGAACACAAACAGCTTACTACTGCAGCCCTATACATAAAGCCCTACACACTCAGCTGTGATGGACAACCTCCCCCCCCCCCTTTCACCCTACAGTATTATGAAGAGAGTTGTCTGTATAGGAGATGGCACACACTGCTGTCAACCTCTGCCTCAGTGAGAACAGAGCCTCTGTGCTCTGCAGAGTGATTGACAGACCAGCACAGCACTAAGCCCGCCCCCACTTCCTGTATTCTGACTAAGCTAGAGAATTGCCACAGTCAGTTTGCAGAGGGACAGCAGTGTGGAAGAGGATATGGGGACCCCTAGTGGCCATTATTTTAGGGAGGATTTTCAAAGGTAAAATGGCCCAAAAATTATACAAGTATATTGGAGATTCACTTATATTAACAGGCACTTATCATAAAAAAAAAATTGTGTCAGTGTCTATTTAAGAGAGTCTATGGCAGTTGTAAAGTGTTTAGTAGTATCCATTAAAGTCCTTATTTAATATTCTTCTATTTATTATGACGTTATACTTTATTAGTCATATTTATTGCCAAGGAATTACATTCATATTGTATAGGGACACAGTTCCCTAAAAAAACACCTTGTTTATTGTTTGTGTTGTATATTACAAGTTGTTAAATAGTTGATCGCTGTTTATCAACAAATTTAATTAGATATATTTTTGCACATATTACACAGAAAAAAAAATATTACTTATTCCCATAGACTATTACTGTGCATTCAAAATGCATATGTAGTCATTGAATTAAACATAATTTTCCTACCCTATGAACCTAACATTTGTCAGTAATAAAAGTAATAATGCTGTACTAAATTACTCAATAATATAATTTTATTAGACATCAATAGTTAACAGATGAGAACAAAAAAGATCTCCTAAACCTCTAAAAACATATTACCCCCCCCTTCCCTAAAATGCAGAAGTATACCATAGATAGATAGATACATATTAGATAGATAGATACATATGAGATAGATAGATATGATATATATATATATATATATATATATATATATATAGATATATATATATATATAGATAGGTAGATAGATATGAGATAGATAGATAGATAGATAGATATGAGATAGATATATAGATAGATAGATAGATAGATATGAGATAGATATATACATATGAGATAGATAGATATGAGATAGATAGATAGATAGATAGATAGATAGATACATATGAGATAGGTAGATAGATATGAGATAGATAATAAATAGATAGATAGATATGAGATAGATAGATAGATATGAGATAGATACATATGAGATAGATAGATAGATAGATATGAGATAGATAGATATGAGATAGATAGATAATCTAGATTTATATACAGGAAGGGTGAACATCTCAGGACCAGATCCTATTGCCCATACCACCATCAGTCCATATAATATTTTACATTCAACAGAATATTGTGCACTTAGGGCACTAACACCGGATACATATATATTAGGTAATACATCACAATGAGGTAATACAAAATGAATTTCATAGTACTTTACATGAGGTACCAATCCTGCTTAAGACATGTGGGGCCCACTGCACAACACAAGTTAAAGCACAACTCTGCTGTTGGACTGGCGTCAGGATACTTGTCTTGAGACTTCCCCACTGATAAAGCGCCCAGGAAACGGATTTACAAGAAGATCCAGGACTTCCGGGAAATACACATCCTGCTTACATTAGCAGTGGGCAAGTCTCTGGCTATGAAGATGTGAGCAGGTTCAAAAGCGTATCCTGGCCCAGACCAACATGAGTTGCGCTTTAAAGGGGTTATCCAGGAAAAAACTTTTTTTTTATATATATATCAACGGGCTCCAGAAAGTTAAACAGATTTATAAATTACTTCTATTAAAAAATCTTAATCCTTTCAGTACTTATGAGCTGATGGAGTTGAATTGTTCTTTTCTGTCTAAGTGCTCTCTGATGACACCTGTCTCAGGAACTGTCCAGAGTAGAAGCAAATCCCCATAGCAAACCTTTTCTACTCTGTGCAGTTTCCGAGACAGGCAGAGATGTCAGCAGAGAGCACTGTTGCCAGACAGAAAAGAACAACTCAACTTCCGCAGCTCATAAGTACTGAAAGGATTAAGATTTTTTTAATAGAAGTAATTTACAAATCTGTTTAACTTTCTGGACCCAGTTGATATAAAAAAATAAAATAAAATAAAAAAGTTTTTCCCTGGAATACCCCTTTAAGGTGTTGGATTTTCTCATGACATGACCATAGACTATAACTTATATTTATTTCTTGTTTTATAATTCAGGCAATTATCAGTTGAAAATGCTACCCTACAAGAGAGTGTGGAAAAAGAGAGCAAAGAGAAGAAAAGGTTAAGCCGCACCAATGAAGAACTCGTATGGAAACTCCAGACCGCAGAGTCCATGAGTCCTATCAAGTACCCCTCATCTCCCGTCCACCGCTCTGCTTCTTCGGGCCCACTGTCACCCTCCAAAGTCAACTCCGCTCAGAGATGACGCTGCAGCAGCTTATGAATAGACAAGCTTTATTTTCCGTACAGTTGCGCGCAGAGCGTAGTCTTTGGATTCCTGTGACTACGTGTAAAAACCCAGTGTACCTTTTCAGAAGACTGGATACCAAGGTACCACCATACCTCCCGTCTTTCCTATGAACCTCAAGCCAAGAAAACAAAACAAAACAAAAAAAACATTCCACTAAAACAATTCCTCAAAAGCCACACCAATGTTTCAGGTTACATCCAGTCCAATATGCTGGGGATATATGTATATACAATGTGGTTATTGTATACATGATTGCACACACTTTACAGGTTGATTTGTACATAAAGATGCAATGTACATATGAGAGCTTGTGTATTTTAGTTTTTTTTATGTTGCTGACGTGTTTGTTCAGCTGTTTTCTAAGCCGTGCCTCTGTCTTCTACCTGAACGGGACATGTTTCTGTCCATCTCGTTTTTACCGCTTATTGTAACGAAAAAAGTAACACTAATCTATAAAGATGTAACAAAAGCGCCTTCTAAATGGTACTACACAATCACCAGCTATGTATTATTACAGGTTAAGGCTGCCGACACAATAATCCAATGCTTTGCCCGCATGTCAGGTATTCGTTTTCTCGTGTGTGATTTGTTACAAGGCATCACTGGATATTGTCTCTTTTTGGATTTGATGTTTTTTGAGAAATAAGCTTTCATGGTCACTAGGGGGCACTGTGCTTTGGCTTAGACCAGAAAAAAAAAGCCAGATTTCTTGAGTTGTACATAACTTAGACACTACCTTCCAATCTTCATTGACTCTGCTTCCAACTCCAACCACGTTGTCGTATAACATTGACTCTGCCCATGTTGGCTTAGACCATGTTACATTGTATTCAAAGACATAGTTGTGTTTATTCGTCTTAGGCTTCTGAATTATCTTCTTTGTGTCAGAAAATACATGTTTTACATTATTTATTTAATTTTTAATTATTATTTTTTATTTTTTTTTGTAAATTTTGTAATGCACATGTGAATATAGGATTCTGCCTGCAGATGAGCATCGGATTTCTAGTTAGTTTTTATTGGGAGTTTGTTGAATTGCCCACCTGAAAATATTCAGCAACTAGATAGAAAGATTTATTTTGGAATGTGATATCGATTTATTACGATCATCTTATTAAAAAAAAAAAACCTGTATGGGCATTTACTGTGTGTTTATAGCTGTTTAGTCATAGCCATGTCTGCTCATGTACCGTATGAAATTCACCTTTCCACTGTGATTCAATGCTGCAGGAATCGGTTGTCTATGTACAGGACTTTACATTGAGATAATGCTAATGCGTAGGTTCTGCAGCATAGTGGATATAAAGTATAAATTGAGAGGGGGGGGGGGGGGATTATATTATTTATTTATTTTATTTTACTATAACCAAAACTTCAAAAGCTATAAGTAGTTTGTTTGAAAAATGGATAACATTTCAACTCCACTGAAATTTTAGCTTGACGTAAAATTGCAGGTTACCAAGACCTCATGGTTTTCTTATGGGCGCACGTACCATAGTGGCTGTACTGGGGCCCTTGGAGAGAGGGGGCCCATCCTCGTTGGTCCCATTCTTTTTTTCTAATGGTAAGACACTATGCGGAAACTTCTCTATCCAGTTATCTGCATTTTTAGCAAATTAATGGAAGAGGGTATTGACCAATGGGTCATGGAAAGTAAAGGGAAATAAATAATAGACATTGCTGTCCTGGGGGGAAAAATTAGATGCTATTTTAGGAAGCCCATGTCGATATTTGTTACCTGGCCCCCTTTCTTCTATGTACGCCAAAGCCTATGGGGTAAAAATTATCCACCACTTTTTCTGCTTAAAGGAAAACGTTATGGCAATGGTTGCGTTGGCCGACAATTTTATCACAACCCTGGAACCTATAGGTACAATGGGGAGAGATTTCTCAATATTGTTACTGGATACATCATTTGCGAAAGTGTTAAAATGATATCAAAATGGTTATTATATTATATTATTATAATATATGGTGCAACTCTTCAGATCAAACTCTAGATCAATTTGACAATCTTTTCTTTACACAGCTGAATATATACTTCAACAATTCTGAAGTAAAAAAAAAACAATTATGACAGATATGCAAAATTCTGAAAAAAAAAAATCTTGAGATGCATAATAAATACATTTGTAGCATTTTGGACACAGTGGTCCAGATCTAGTAAAATTGTCATGGACGGACAGTCTTCAAAGGCTAATAGTAATAGACAGTCTTCCGCAAGATATAATAAAGAATTTTCAATCTATTGTCTTACTTTAAACCAGAAATATGCACCACAATTATGCCACATTTTTGGCGCATTTAGACTACGTCCTTTTTGTAAAATGTATGATTATGAAGGCCATGCTCCTTTTGTCAGACCAGCACCAAAGTTCTTGCGCAGCTGCAATAGTAGATCAGGACCACTATGTGACAGGATTCTACAGTATTGCGCTTAGTAAATCTCTCCCATCAATTCTTTCTGCCATTCGATGGACCCCATTGTCAAGTATCCATAATGGTGTCCGGACCTTTACCAAACTTTATAGTGCCACATGCTGCCCCATAGTGGCTGGGACTTTTGTATGAACCTGCAACAGTGGCTCTTAGCGTGAATGAGGCCTAACAAGAAATGGATAGGAGAGGAAAGTTGGACAGTTTAGTCCATTAGTTTCAATACATTTTGTACTTAAATGATTGTTCCAGACACCAACACAAAACTGATATCTGGCACATAATAATTTTGGCCAGGTTGGATATTTTGTCCATTTGACCAATCTGTCATCAATAATTTACCAAGTTTTCTGTAATGTCTTTGGTCTTCTTCTGATATGGATCAAACAAAAAAACAACATGGACATAATCTTGTTAGAAGTAGACCCAAAATGTCCCTACATTGGGACATTTTGGGGGAGATTTATCAAAGGATTTAGAATTGTTTTTCCTGTCTAAATTCGTCGCACAGAAAGTCGCAGTCTAAATATGTGCGCCTTTTTTGCGACTTTTGCTTTAGAGGATTTTTAGAACATGATGCATTCTAGTCTATTTTAGACGGAAATGCATTGGAAAATGCATTGGTGCTGAATTTATCAAAAGCGACTTTTTGGCGACAAGTCGCATCGGCTGAAAGTACGCCAAAATGTCAGACCATGCTGGAGCAGGTTTAAATACAGTCTAAAGCATAGATCCCAAAGTCCGTGCGCAGAATGTATCAAGAGCCGTGTGACTTTTGATAAATTAGGCACAAAATAGACCGGCCTAATGCTCTGTAGTTTGGTCTATATTGATGCGGGACATATACAACTTTGATAAATCTCCCCCTTTGGGTCTAATCAGTTTTCAGACTGTCCACCTTTTAACACCATGATGCTTTCAGATTCTGCATTTTATGACGATTAACTTAATATATTTATTGTGGTCTGATCTAATGTTTTCTTATACTGGGTTTTAAATTCCCCATGTAGACAGAGTTAAAGGGGTGTTCCAGACGTAAAGAAAAAATAATATGGTGCTGGAATGGGGGAAAAATAGAAAAGAAACACATACTAACCTAGTAGCTCCTGCTGTTCACTTTTATCCTCCCCCACCCCCCCAAATATCTTTTCTCTTCTTCATGATTTCAAGAAGAGGTGCGGGACCTGCCCGCTCAGCCAATCACTAGCCAAAACAGGACACTGTTGAAGTCAATGATTGCCTGAGCAAGCAGGTCCTGCACCCAGAGAAGATCAGGGGACGGAGGAGGAGCTGTAGGGGACCTACAGGGCTAGAATTATTTTTTCTATTTATATTTAGAGCTCTGTATCAAAATACCTTTATAGGTGTCAGAGCTTAGATATAAGTCTGCACTGAATTCTGGAGCGCGATAAAATTAAAATGGTGATCAAGAGTGGACATTCATATATACTCTTCCTCTATGATATGGAGCCCTCATGGACTGTACCCCACAATGTAGAACGCTTGCTTTACTTTAGCAACAAATACCTTCTCTCAGGGAGTGTCCTTGTTTTATCTAAGATAGAAGAAAAAATTATTATGTAATATTTTTTAAGGTAACACTCCATAAGTTGACGTGGCATTAGAGAATCACCTAAAAACTATTGGTTGTAATGTAGATGGATGGCATGAACCGTCACTTTACCAAGTGATGAGGATACATCAGTTTGCATCTTAATAACCTCATCCACAGCACTGTGTAACAAGGGTTGTTTGGCACAGATCGAGGTGGACCCTTGTTCTTCTTTAAAGATACTATTATGTGTGTTAATAGCCTCACTTACTCCTCGCTTTTCCTGCTACATTTTCTTGTCTGTTTTTGTTTAATCAATAGAGACGATTTGATTATTCACCACCCTATGGGGTATAGATACTCACTTACCAGAATCACTCATAGTTGGCTGTACAGGTGACCAAAGATACACAAGACCACCATCCTTAAAAAGACTTGTGGACAACCCCCAAAAAAGGAGATTTATTGTCATTAAAGGGTTACTCCGCCCCTAGACATCTTATCCCCTATCCAAAGGATTGGGGATAAGATGTCAGATCACGGGGTCCCGCCGCTGGGGACCCCCGCAATATAGCAAGCAGCACCCACCTGTTACTGCTTCCGGAAGCGCTGGAGGATCTCAGGCTAATTCCTCCCGACCACAGGGACGGAAGATTGTGACGTCACGACTCCGCCCCCGTGTGATGTCACACCCCGCCCCCTAAATGCAAGTCTATGGGAGGGGGCATGACGGCTGTCACGCCCCCTCCCATAGACCTGCATTGAGGGGGCGGGGGCGTGATGTCACGATCTTCCGTCCTCGTGGTCGGGAGGAATTAGCCTGATATCCTCCAGTGCTTCCGGAAGAAGTTACAGGTGGGTGCTGCATGCTATATTGCGGGGGTCCCCAGCGGCGGGACCCCGGCGATCTGACATCTTATCCCCTATCCTTTGGATAGGGGATAAGATGTCTAGGGGCGGAGTACCCCTTTAAATAGCTTAGCGATTCCTGGTCACACATTTTTAGTTTCTAGATACGCCTTTTTGGTTCCTGATAAATGAGGGTTTAAAAATTGTCTGGGAATTAGGGGAATCAGTAAGATGGGCGTTAACTTAATTTTAATGATGGGAGTGACTATACAGTCAATCAGGTGGTGGGCGGGATTATACAGTCAGGGGGTGTGAATGTTGGACATTTAGGGGCGTGTATGCCTAATGCACATGCCCTGAGTAAACAATCCCGCCCATCACCTGATAGTCCCATCATTAAAATTAAGTTCATTTGACTGATTCCTCGAATTGTCAGACAAATTATAAACCCCCATATTTCAGGAACAGAAGAAACTGTAAAAAGGTGTGTGATCAGGGCACCCTAAGTTATTTATGACATTTATGATCATGCAATCTAATTTTTTGGGTCATTGGCCACAGGTCCACTTTAAACCATTTACTGTGTAAGCCAGAGTTTTCCAAACAGTGTGCCTCCAGCTGTTGCAAAACTATAACTCCCAACATGGGATGCTGGAAGTTGTAGTTTTGCAACAGCTGGAGACACACTGTTTGGAAAACTCTGGTATAAGCTGATATTTTACAATGCCAAGAACTGCATGTGGCCAGGTCTCTTTTTAGTATGTGTGGTCACGGCCCCATTGTCCTTTTTGTGTTCAATGATGGAACTGCTTTTAATATTGTATCCATTCTTTGGTGTTCACCCCATCAGGACCAATCTATTTTGCCTGGAGTGTTTCTTTAGGAACTTTAATAATGCACATTTTTTTTATCAAAGGTAAAATTTGTTACTATTGCAGATCACAAGATTACACCATGATTAAAAGGTTTTTTTTCCCCAAATTGGCAGGGTACTGACACTGTCACCAGCACCACCAACAATCAGGTGTTCGGCATCTGTGAATGGGTCTGGAAGGAGTTGGCTCCATTGACTTCATAGTGGTCAGAGCTGGTTACTGCAGTCAGCTCCCATTCACTTTAACAGGAGCTAAGCTGCAGGTAAGCGGAGCTGCCATTACAGTGACACGAGAACAACTGCTTCCATATCCTGTTCATTGGGTATTGCCAACGCCAAACAGCTGATCGTGGGGATGCTAGGTGTTGGCACCCTACCAATTAGCCATTGATGGCCTATGCTGAAGATAGGCCATCACTTGTATTCGCCTAAAAAAAACTTTCAATATGTAGAAGAGTGCAGATAGTATCTGTTTGTGAAGATTTCAGTTGCTTATAATTTGTGACTATCTGCGGCCTCAGAATCACTCCACCATGGGCTGTATACACAGCTCATATAAACTCTAGCATCTTTGTAATCTTCTATGGAAGAAAACCACCTAGACTTAAAAAAAAATTATACAAAACTGAGCAAAAAATTAAAAAAAATTGTGAAAAAATGATAAAGAAAAAAACAATGGCAAGTGGGTTTGGCATTGCATAATTCTCTTATTTACTTTCAGCAGGGCCGGCTCTGCCTACAGGCAAAATAGGCAGCAGCCTAGAGTGCCCTCTTGATGGGGGCACCGCTCTGCCCACTGTAATAAAGATAGCCAGCATCTGAAGCACCCATCCGAAGCACCTGCCCATCAAGCAAAACCCCCACCCGTACTATATAATAAGCATTTTTAATTCTGCTGGAGGAGCGCAGCGCCACCTCCTTGGCAGACAGGAGCAATCACTAAGATCAGGTCTGTCCAACATCCTGACATGGCACACTCCAGGCCGGGTCAAGGGGCATAAAAATTAGCTTTCGCCTAGGGGGGCAAAAATCCTTGCACCAGGCCTGACCTTGAGTTAACATTTGGCTGCAAAAAACACTTGTTGTCAGACATCTATTAAAATAACAGACGCACCAGTGAGGACATCTATAGATAAAGTCATACCAGTGAGGACATCTATAGATAAAGTCATACTAGTGAGGACATCTATAGATAAAGTCATACTAGTGAGGACATCTATAGATAAAGTCATACTAGTGAGGACATCTATAGATAAAGTCATACTAGTGAGTGCTGCTGCACTTAAATGGCCCCCAACCTAAATTTGCATATGCCGAGTTTTTGGCGCCACCCACTGACTGTGGTATAGAAGTACTTAGAATCTTTTATAGATGTGGTCTCTGAATCGTCTAGTGAATACCATGCTGATTTAAAATGCCACATGTTCTTTGTTGTCATGGATTTTTCATGGAAAATCTGCATATCAGCTCCATTAAATTACAATGGAGCTGCTCCACATGTGGATCTGCTTGCACAACCATGGCAGAAATTCTAGCTTCAGCCTTGGATTTCTGCCATAACCGTTTAGCTGAACTTGTAAAATGCACTGAAGACAACTCTACGCATTGGACCAGCTACTGGGACATGTTGGCTCTGAGGCTTCCACAAATGGGAATGCAGCTATGAACTATAAATTAGGAGCAGCACAAGATAATGATGCAATGTATTTACTAGATATTGTATGGATTTAAGGGGTTGCCTAATAAAGGTCATTTTGTTTTTAAGATAGAAGCCTGTCTACTAAACATCTGATCACCCCATGTCTAGCTTTACCAACCTCTGGTAAACAGCTGTTATGGATGCTCAATGTAACGCATAGACCAGATACACTCTCCATTCTTGGTCATAGGAGGAGACCCCTAGTAGTCGACCATCCATATCTTCTCGAAAATATATACAAAATAGTTGTCTTTATGAAGCCACTTTACTTCTATTAAAGGGGATCTCCGGTACAAAGCAACTTATCGTGGAGTGTCCGACCACTGGGACCCCTAAAGTTCCGGCTTCCCGAAGCAGTGGTCAACACGCCTCCTCTATGCATCTCTATGGGAGAGCCGGAGATATAAGAGAGCTGTATCTCCGATAGAGATGCATGGAGGGGCGTGTTGACCACCACTTTATGGGGTGGCCCACACAGCTCTGTGCACAGAACAATGGCTGCTCCATGCATGGGGAGAGCTGGGTGCTGGGCAGGAGATCGCGGGGTGACAAAGGTCGGGCCCCCACGATCAGACACTTATCCCCTATACTGTGGACATGGGATAAGTTGTTAAATACAGAGTTTCCCTTTACGTACATTGTAAAATTGCGATCAAGGCTGGACTTGCCTGCAAAAGAAAATCTACATTACAATTTCAAACACATTGTGTCGCTAAGAAACTTATTCATAAATGTCGTCCAGAAATAATCTTCTATGTCACCCAATTAGGAACAGATCTCTACAGGTGTGAAGTCTACAATTAGCGAACGCCCTTTGTTTTATCATAGCAGCTTCCAAATAAAATAGCAATAAGTGCGGTTGTTGTTGGTACAAGGTATGTGTGGCCTGTGCACTCCTAATATATACCATGTGAGATAATACCTGTAGCTGTTCCATTATCTTATTATGATTGTCTTTTCATGATGTACATCTCTCTTTTTTTTTTTTTAGCTACTAAAAATTTGGTGGTTTCCACTGTCAATAAAAACAAAATGATATCCTCACAAGATATGTAGCCTTGTCTTATGTGACGGAAAGTCCCAAGGTCCTTACTTCATATACATAATGCAGAAGAAAAATTGTAGAGGTTCTTCTTTCATCGGGATGGACATTATTATGAGAAGGTCTGCAGTATAAAAACATCTTAAATGGGGCGACAAACAACTTAAAGGGCTACTCCACTGCTCAGCGTTGGGAACAAACTGTTCCGAACACTGGAGTCGGGAGCTTGTGATGTCATAGCCCCGCCCCCTCATGACATCACGCCCCGTTCCCTCAATGCAAGTCTATGGGAGGGGGCGTGACGGTTGTCACGCCCCCTCCCATAGACTTGCATTGAGGGGACGGAGCGTGACATCATGATGGGGCGGGGCTATGAAATCGCAAGCTCCCGGCACTGGCTACAGCGTTCGGAACAGTTTGTTCCAAACGCTGAGCAGCGGAGCACCGTTTTAAAGTGGACATTTACTCCAAAATGAGATTAATATACGTGCAGTTACTGTCATAGGGGAATTGTGTCCTTGAAGTAGACATGTTGGAAGCAGGGGGGAAAAAAAAAATGGCCAAGTGTAAGGATCTGAGCAATGTGGACAAGGGCCAAGATGTGATGGTTAGACAGCTGGACCAGAGCATTTCCACAACAACAGGTCTTGTGGGGTCCTCACAGTAGCCACCAAGAGTAGATCTTGTGAATTAGGATCATGGGTTCTAAATAGAGATGAGCGAATTTACAGTAAATTCAATTAGTCACGAACTTCTCGGCTCGGCAGTTGATCACTTATCCTGCATAAATTAGTTCAGCTTTCAGGTGCTACGGTGGGCTGGAAAAGGTGGATACAGGCCTAGGAAAGAGTCTCTAACCCACGGGAGCACCTGAAAGCTGAACTCATTTATGCAGGATAAGTCATCAACTGCCGAGCCGAGAAGTTCGTGACGAATCGAATTTACTGTAAATTCTCTCATCTCTAGTTCTAAAGGCCCATTTATACAGGTGGGGAGAGAAGGCTATTCCATCTGCTCCAATCTCACAAAAGAGCTACTGTAGTTTAATAAGCTGAAAACAGTAATGTTGGCTATGAGGGAAAGGTGTCAGAACACACAATGCTTCACATTTTTTCTGCATGCAGGGTGGTGTCCTATCCTTACCGCTATCTAAGCATATATACAGACCGAGGAAGAGCGCACTCGCTCGAAACATGTCTGACATTGTGTCTTTTTTACCGTGTGATGATGTCTAAATAAAGCTGCTCGCATACGAAGTGCCGACCTTCTGACCATTATTCTTCATGTTTGGATGTCCTGCCGGGCACCGGTCCGTGCACTGTTCATGGGGTGAGGTGAGCTGGAATTCTATCTCTTGTTACACACTACAAAAATGCCTAAGGAATGGTTTGGGGAACAAAGGAAGAGATTTATAAAAACCTGTGTAGACGAAGAATGGTGCAGTTGCCCATAGGAACCAATCAGATTGCCTGTTTTTTAAAAAGGCCTCTGAAAAATGGAAGAAACAATCTGATTGGTTGCTATGGGCAACTGCACCACATTTCCTCCACATAGATTTTGCTAAGTCTTCCCAAAACTCCCTAGATCTCAATCCACTCTACATGGAGAATCTGTGGAATGTCCTGGAAAATCAGATCCATAGAGCCCACCTCCCAATTTCTAGAAATTGAATGATCTGCTGGTAACATCGTAGTGCCAGATTCCATCCATCCATATCTTGATGGATCGGAGCTGTTTTAGCAGCACATGATATAAAGGTGTGAATCTGAGGACTTCAGACAGGCTGGTTGTCAGGGATATGCCGAAAGGCCTCCTCTCAATGTATGCATGACCAGCCATTTCCCGTTGATTTCCATAGAACTCTATTTTAAAAACAGTAAAATGGCCAAATAAGGTCTGTTTTTCGGCACTGAAGCAAACTCAGAACACAGACTGAGGCAAAGCCATCACTCGGAACAGATAGCCGTTCGACTGCTAGATGGATTTATACTGTCTTGACACAGAAAATGGGAAAAATCCATATAGTCATCAGTTATATGTAAATTCAGGTTGCCCTTTTTTCATGTTTTTCTTTGTATTTTACTGTTAACACTTGCCATAGGCTGACGCCACATTTCCAATGAGAGATTGATATCCTCATCCACAGCAACTGGAACTCTCATGATCCTGAGAATGGAGACAAGGGATGTATCCTGTGACTTTTCGAAACTAATTCAGGATGTTTGTTTCCTAACACTCCTTCCCCCCGACAAAAAAATGTCAGAGATTTAAAAAGTTCTGTATCGTACCTTTCCTCTTGCTTACATAGTGCAGGAGAAAGTGGGCATTTCCCAGCAGGCACAACATAACTGAAGCCTGCTGAGGACCACTTCCGCCCTCACATGATTGCAGTGCTGTGATGAATAGAAGACCTCAAGCTCTGTGAATATTTCAGTGAGGCTCTTTGCAGCTTTCAGTGAGGCTCTATGCAGCTGTCAATCAAGCTCAGTGCAGAGAAACACTTCCTGAGTTTGGACTCCTGCCAGGCCAGGAGGAGACCAAACTCACTGTATTAATTGTGGCAGGGAACAGGACAGTGCCACCTAGTGGCCGTTTTTTCTATTACATTTTAAACATATTTATGTTGATAATTTTAAAAGCAAGTGAATGGGAAAGTGTCTGCTAATTACACTAACACTATATAAAAACACCATATTAAAAAAAAGTTTTATTTGGTGACAGGTAGAGATGAGCGAACTTACAGTAAATTTGATTCGGCACGAACTTCTCGGCTCGGCAGTTGATGACTTTTCCTGCATAAATTAGTTCAGCTTTCAGGTGCCTCCGTGGGCTGGAAAAGGTGGATACAGTCCTAGGAGACTCTTTCCTAGGACTGTATCCACCTTTTCCAGCCAACCGGAGCACCTGAAAGCTGAACTAATGTATGCAGGATAAGTCAACTGCCGAGCCGAGAAGTTCGTGATGAATCGAATTTACTGTAAGTTCGCTCATCTCTAGTGACAGGTACTCTAAGTCCAATGTCCATCATGTCCCAGTTCCAAGTCTGCAAAATATCCCTTTAAATAGATGGCTCAGATGAAAGTCACATTAACACCAAGAAATGTATTATGCAAAAAATCTGAAACAAAAAACAGCTTGGGATTTCTAGAACGTACAAGTTTTATTCTCCACACAGCTTGCGTAACAAGTTTAACAAAACGTACATTTCATAGCTACCCACACATTTTACCCGAGGAAATTTTTTTCCCCTCTTACAAATACAAAAACTGAACTAATAAGCAACAAAATATCTAATAAAAAGATATTTAAAATAAGATAAATATTAGAAACATATTTACAGAAGAAACTAATAAAAATGTACATACCCTAGTGAAAACTTGCCGCACATAAAAATAGACAACTGACACAAAGCAGTAAACAAAACAAAAAAAGGAGAAAACCCATAAAAACAAAAAACATTCGCTTCACTAAATAAAAACACATAATACAAAAGTAGACTACAAGAAGGAAAGGCACAGTTTCAGTGGGAATCATGATTTAGAGATGGGTATAGAATATGCAACAAAATTATTTTAATCCAGTATTTAATAATTCGACAAGAATATGAGGAGATGGCCAACTGGAAAAATTTCTCCTAGAGTTATAGCAGCAGATTTTCTAACATTTTATTTTGCGCTTTCTGGTTTCATGCGGTAACAATATGGCCTTATTTCAGTGTATTAAGACACCGGACCCTCTACAGTAGGCTTCTATGGTGATCTAAGTTCAGTTCAGAAGAACAGAGGAAGTCCAGGTCTTGTGGCCACATTGTAGATGGCTTAAACCGATGACTGTAGATCTTAAGTCTCCAAACTGTGGGTATCAAGCTGTTGCAAAACTAAAACAAGTTGTAGTTTTGCAACATCTGGAAAGTCCACAGTTTAGACACCACTGCTATATGTGATCATCTGATAATCCAGAACATTTGATAGTGTCACATCTATCAGGTTCCAGTAATGACCAATTAAAATAATTTCGCTCTACTAAAATAAACAAAGGCTAACTAAAAATGAAAAAATAAAATTTAAATAAATTATGGACCTGTGGGCATCAAAGAAGTATTCATGTACGTGGAGTCATAAGTAATTTCGTTCTTACCATTTGGTCACTTTCACACCAGCATTTGAAGGTCAATCGCATATGTTGGTGTGAAAGATCTCTGCCTGTAAGAGAGAAGAATCCTTCCCAGATTAAGAGCTCAGTAAAGGTTTTTCTCTTTTGCTCTGCTGGGATCATATCCCATAAATTATGGGGGATAGAGAATGTATCCGCTAGACACCAGTGTTCTTAATCCTGGATCTCTACAAGACAACTCACAGCTCGTCCTGTTGGGAATTGTTGTTTTGTCATAGTTTGGGTACGTTCACACTACAGAATTTTCAAGTGAATTCCACTCAGAAACTCTAGTGCAGCAGCCTCTCATTTTCGATGGGATTCTGCTGCACATTTCACACTGAGGAAATTCTGGACTACGAAACCACAAAAAAAAAATAAAAAAAATTTGCAAGTAAATTTTTTTTTGGGGGGGGGGGCGGGGAAAACGGAAATCAGCGCAGACTGTGTTGCTGTTAAAAAAGACAGTGCATGTCCGTGCAGTCATGTCGCAGAAAGATTTCAGCAGTGGCAATAGCAATAGCTCCAGGCAGAGATTCCATAGTGTGAACATAGCCCTTCAGAGGCCCAAGTTAAAGAACACTGCTGCAAGTGGACTAAGACTTATAAATACACTTCAGTAAGATTTTAAACAAAGACATTTTGGGTTTAATTATATAGAAAAATAGGATTTTCTGTCTCTTTAGAAGTAAGACATTCAAGTGCTGTGAAAAAAAAAATAATAATGATACTTGTCACCCCGCCTCAAGAATTCCACCAATTTCCATGTTACTATGCACATATTATGGAAACCACCGTCGCCACTAAAAGGGATTATCGCTTATAAGTGCAACTTCCTTATAGAAAACAGTTAAATCTGATCCAAACAGCAGCTTTGCTTTAAAAGGGGTTATTCAGGATTAGAAAAACTGATTTTTTTTCTCCAGAAACAACGCCACTTGTCCTCGGTTTACGTGTGGTATTGCAGCTTAGTTGTATTGAAGTACATAGAGCACAACACAACAGATGTGATGCCGTTTGTAGAAGGAAGCAGCTATGTTTTTTTCTGGTCCTGGATAACCTTTTATTCCAAAAATTACAGTGCAGCCAAAAGAACTGCAAATCGGGTTGGTATAGGCCATTGATTCATGGCGCTAGTTTATTTTTTATTAAAGTTAGTAATCTCTCATAATATTCCCTAACATTACAAAATCAAATCCTAAAGCCTGCTTCGTGTGTTTGTGACCTCACAATGAGCTGCCCCCCACCTCAACCTTGCAGCACGATCATTGAGCCCCCCCCTGCAGATGGTGCCTGGACATTTGCCAGAGTTTCTCTGTTGTGGACATTGGCTCAGCCCGGACCCACATTAAAATCATCATTAAGAACACTTAAAGGTAATCCACAGATTAACATTTATAGCATAATCTCTGTATGGAACCAATATTCCAGATTATGTGATAATTCACCAATAAACAGAAATGACAAATCAACCCAAAAATTATAGATGATTGTTGGAAAAATGTGCCTCCCACTAAAAAAAATACAAGAAATGTTATGGCTTTCATATAGGACAAAAAAAAACTGCACAAATTCTATATATACATTTTTTTATGTACATGATGTCCCGGAAAGCAACAGAAATAGAAACTTCCAGCATCCGATTATTACTGAGAAAAAATTCATAATCTGCACACAACTGTTTTAGGCCAGGCCTAATAGTGTGAACATGTAACCCAAGTAACAGTTCATTACCAACATGGGTTTAAAAGAACACTAGACAAGGGTTATATTAAAAAGTCTCATCTGTGCTCAGACATTGTATTGTCATTGTGTTGGCCATGTGTAGTTCTAGAGTCTAACTAGGGCATAGAAACACACAGGTGTCTACCCACCTAAGATGTAGTACTCCCAAAAATTCATGAGAAAAATAAAAAATGGGGGAGGAAGTGAAATATTTCCCTTCCTCCACCATTTCTCATAGTTCTAGAGTCTACAACCAGAATAGAATTGACTTACAGTGTCAGTACAGTGATCCCTGTTGGGGACGTTGGGTAGGGCATGTACAATGCCTAATCCTTTGTCCAGCTACCATATTAACTGTTGTCAGAAGTGGAGTCACAGCTGTAGGAGTGCAGAGGTGGCAGATACTCCTGGTCCCTAGGGGAGCGTGTATATACAATGACCCCCCCCGACCTACGATGGCCCCGACATACGATCATTTAAACATACGATTGCCTCTCAGAGGCCATCGCATGTTGAAGGCAGCATCAACATACGATGCTTTTGTATGTCGGGGCCATCGCATAAACGGCTATCTGGCAGCGCTGACTGCTTCAGCTGCCGCCTGATAGCCGTTTACGGTGCCCCGTGTGCTCCACTGACAATCACTTACCTGTCCTCGGGGCTCCGACGCATCCTCTTCGGGCTCCCCTGCATCGTCGGCGCTCTCCATCATCGTCATCACGTCGCTGCGCACGCCGTCCCATCATCTAATAGGAGCGGCATGCGTAACGACGTGATGGCGGCGACAGAGAGCGAGGATGCCGGGGAAGCAGAGGCCTTGCCGGAGCGTCGGGGACACCCCGGGGACGCGGCGACAGCGATGGAGGGCGACATCCAGAGCAGCAGTGACTGTCCGGAACGGCGGGGACAAGTGAGTATTACCTCCTATACCAGTGGTCTTCAACCTGCGGAGCTCCAGATGTTGCAAAACTACAACTCCCAGCAAGCCCGGACAGCCAACGGCTGTCCGGGCATGCTGGGTGTTGTAGTTTTGCAACATCTTTCGGTCCGCAGGTTGTAGACCAGTGTCCTATTCTTTACATTGCACGGATTCCTCAACATACGATCGTCCATTTGGAACGGATTACCATCGTATGTTGAGGGACCACTGTAGTACATTTTGGTTAGGCTGGTTTCATACAAGCACATTACATGTGCATTTTTGCATCTGTGTTACCTAAACAGGTCCCGGCCTGACAGAATTTCTAAATACCTAAACCTAAACAGCTGTCAGACCAGGACTTGTATCTGCAATATGGATACAAAAATGTGGATGCAATACTGGCCATAGAAGCAAAGAAAATGACATACAATTTACATAAAATACAATCTTGGAAATTATCACTTTGACCTGTTTTTTCAGAGGACATCTTCTACCTTATAAGGGTCCAAGTGTTTATATTTTCGATTGCCGACACGTTATGTATCAGACTACTAGGCACGGTGGAAGGAATCCTTGAGTGATTGTCTAACTATGAAGATGCAGGTTTCCCAAGATAAGTACGGTATATGAGATGCTGAGCACCTTGAAGAAGAAATGATCTCTCTCGCATGGTGTTACTCATGAGAACGTAATAAACAAAGTACTGCAATGTAGGATTTGTAGTAATGTAGGCCCAACAACATCTTATTCAGTTAAATAACCCATATTCAATGTACAGAATCTCAGAAGAGGTACCCCAACCTCGTGACCACTGACAATTTTCTTCGTATGATGGTCATAGAACTGTTAATACTTCAAGTTTCAGTCAATACAGCCTGCTGGACTGGAATTGCAGCATACAGAATGCCATAATGTTTCGATCCAAAGTGACCCCCTCGCATTTTCTACATGTAACAAATAGTTGCTTAAATAAATGCAGGCTTAGTAATAAAATTAGACACATCAGCCTGGGAGATGGAGGAGACTGATGCCAGGATAACATACATTGTATTGTCAATATGATCTTAAATAAGAATGGTTCCCTAGTTTACATCCCATCCTAGGACTTGATGCTTACTTCCTCACCTCTTCCCAATCTTTGGGTAACCAATGGGCCAACCTGGTTAGGTTGCAATGCCCTTGAACAGGGAAAGCCCTGTACAGGTCCAATGTGGAGGGGGAATAAATCCCCACACCCTAGCAAGTAGATTAATGGTCCATCCAAACCTGTACATCTTTGTTACTACACTGTCAGCCACCGCACCATTGACGATGTCCAACGGGAGTAACACACTGGGCTACAAACCCAAAGGTAAAACATGTATTTTCTAGTGTTCAGCATACAATATAAAAACTGAGAAGACTGGAATATTGGAAGAGATCTCCCTTTTAAGTGCCCTGCACTACAAGAGTAAAAACAAATAGATAAAAAAAGGTTAAAAACAATAAATTAAGTTTTCTTCAAGGTATAAAATTAACACATTTTGTGCTATTTTGGATGTAAACTAATTTCCCAACATGGATCACTGGCAGGGAACTCTTTGCTAAAAGTGAATATATCCCCCAATTATCAATTTTTAACCCCTCTTTCAGTGACTTCCTGCCTCACGAACAAGTTCGTATTCTCTTTCTAATACCCACAATAAAGACCTGCCGCTGTGGTGGACATGGATTCATGATTTTCTACAGGAGGCGCAGTATGGTAGAACCGCAGCAGGCCTGTTCTGTTAAAGCAAAATCCACAACTTGTGTTGTAAAGAGAATAGCAGCAATAAAAGACAAGTGACACTCTGGGTTGACCATTTGGAGGCGCCATCACTTGTCTGGTGTTGTATGGTTTGTGCAGGTTGCAAGCTTTGGGTGAAGTCCATTTTGACAGATTGCATTAATGTGGTACCATCCAGCTCCGGGCTTCAAGCCATTACTGAGTTAGCAGGTTCTGGATCATCCAGAAAAGCCTGTTTCTCATTATTTAACACATTGGTCCTTTTGTAATCTGTTGTATTTTTCTCTGGTATGGAGCCAACAGCTTCATTACTGTTCCAAATGCCATAACTGAAGTATATGATGAAACCTACAAGGAGGCAGGAGAAAGAAGTGTAACTTTAGGTGCTGTAGGCTTAAAAACACATGGCTGCTTCTTTTCTAAAACAGCACCATATGAGTCAGGAGCCCTATAAAGGTTTACATCACAACTTACCGATTACCATCCATATTGCGAATCGTACCCAGGTGCCTGCACCCAGCTGCATCATCAGGTATACGTTCACAAAAATGCTCAAGACGGGGATAACAGGGACACACGGTACCTATAAAAAGACACATAGGATTACTAGGATGTTCACAGTTCTCCTGGTATAAGTGTCCTTCTACTCTACATACCTAACTATCACGGTAAAGTGCTATAAAAGTGTAATTACATAAAAAAGGCTGTTACTAATACCAGGCCAGACAAGGCGGCCACATACACCTTGTTCCAAACTATTATGCAAATTATATTTAGCTGTCACAAAGATTAAATATTTTGTTTTTCATGGATGGCACTGTGTCTCTTTTTATCACTGAAAACAATCTCGGACACCTGTGATAATTAGATTGCCAGGTGAGCCCAACTTATGGAGAAAGTACTAAAGGTGGGTGTTCCACATTATTAAGCAGACACCATTTTCAAGCAATATGGGGAAGAAAAAGGATCTTTTTGCTGCCGAAAAGAGTTAAATAGTTCAATGCCTTGGATGAGGTATGAGAACATTAGATGATATTTCACGAAAACTTAAGCGTGATCAGGGCCATCGGGGGGGTACAACCGATACCCCTGAAAGGGGCCTGGACCCCCAGGGGTCACTCACTGACTGCTAGGGCCGACACATTGTACACTTACAGATTGTCTGACTGTACTCTGTACAGTCAGTTAAATCAGTCACAGATCACACACAGCAGTGGCAGCGCTGCTGCTGCACAGCACGTACCTCCGGGCCGGCAGCCACTGTCTCTTTAAAACTGCAGCACCGGTCCCCAGAAGGTATGTCCGCTGTGCTCTGCGTGGTGCCGCCTGCCCTGAAGTCACATAACCGCAGAAGCGCTGTGGTGGAGTCCGGAAGAGGAGGCCAGCGCAGCGGTGTGGAGCAGTAGTCTGTCTGACAGAGCAGCGCAAAGGAAGAGCCTGCCCTGAGGAGGATGGCAGGCTGGCACAGTCGCACAGAGCAGAGGTTATTAAGTTAAAAAAAAAAAAAATGACTGGAGCTGGGGCAGAACTATGTGGTAGGGCCTGCAGTCTGGGGGGCAAGGACTGAGGCCTACAACTATATGGGGGGCAACAGTTAGCAGCAGAGAGGGGCCTACAACAACTGTATGGGGGAAAGTTGTAGGCCTTTTTTATCTAATAGTTGCCCCCTCAAATAGTTGTAGGCCCATTTGAGAGGGGCCTACAACAACTATATGGGGGCAACTTAAACATGGGGGCCTACCCAAACTATATGGGGCCCCCCATTAAGTTTGGGTAGGCCTCTCTGTTAATAGTTGCCTCCATAATGGGGGCACCTATTAAAAAGGAGTACTCTAGTGCCCACGATTCCTCCTCCGTTGTGCCTGGGCTGAAAAAAAAAAAAAAATAGTTAAAATAAACTTTCACTCACCTTCCTCCGTTCCCCCAGAGCACTGCTACAGCTGCACAGGAAGAAGGAAGAAGACGGAACCGGAGGTCTGATCAGCTGTAGCAGCGCTCCGGGGGAATGGAGGAAGGTAAGTGAAAGTTTTTTTTTTTTTTTTTAGCACGGGCACAACAGGAGGAATAGTCGGCACTAGAGTACTCCTTTAACAAAGGGACCTATACAAACAATATTGACAGACTAAAATATAGCTTATATTGCATGAGCTGTTAAGGACCAAAGGCATACCTTTGCGCCCTGGTTCCGCTCCCCCAGTTTGAAGCGCGCTCACGAACAGTTGGGGAGAGGTCGGGTGGTGGGAGGGCCCAGGCCTTGAGCTGTGTAAGGGGCCCCAAAATTTCGGATGGCAGCCCTGAGTGTGATCATCGCACTAATAAGAGATTTGTGGCTGATTCAGAGCACAGATGGGTTTGTGCAGATAAAGGTACATTGAGGAAGATTTCAGCCAGATCCATGCATCGGATCAAGAGAGCAGCTGCTAAAATACCATTACATAGCAGCAAACAGATATTTGAAGCTGCTGGTGCCTCTGGAGTCCCATGGACATCAAAGTGTAGAGCCCTCCAGAGTCTTGCAACTGTGCATAAACCTTCTATTCGGCCACCACTAACCAATGCTCATAAGCAGAAATTGCTGCTTTGGGCAGAAAAAAACAAGACTACTAATTTTCAAACAGTCCTGTTCACTGATCAGTGCCGTGCAACCCTGGATGGTCAAGATGGATGGAGTAGTGGATGGTTGGTGGATGGCCCCCCTGTTCTAACAAGGATGCAACGTCAACAAGGCGGTGGTGGAGTCATGTTTTGGGCCGGAATCTTGGGAAGAGAGCTTGTCTGTCCCTTTAGGGTTCCCGAAGGTGTAAAGATGACCTCTGCAATGTATGTGGAGTTTCTGGCTGACCACTTTCTTCCCTGGTACAAAAGTAAGAACTATGCTTTCCATAATAAAATCTTCATGCATGACAATGCACCATCTCATGCTGTAAAGAATACCTCTGCAGCAATGGCTGCTATGGGGATAAAAGCAGAGATAGTCAAGGTGTGGCCTCCATCCTCCCCTGACCTCAATCCTATTGAGGACCTTTGGAGCATCCTCAAGCAAAAGATCTATGAGGGTGGGAGGCAGTTTACATCCAAATTGCAGCTCTGGGAGGCTATTCTGACATCTTGCAAACAAATTCAAGCAGAAACTGTCCAAAAACTCACAAGTTCAATGGATGCAAGACTTGTGAAGCTGCTATCAAATTAGGGGTCCTATGTTAAAATGTAATGTGACCTGTTAAAATGTTAAACAAGTTATAATGTTGTTAAAAGTTTGTTTGAAATAGCTTTTGATTTCAGTAAATATGCTGCAAACACAACAAATGACAATCTTCAGTTCTTTACAACTTAAAGCGTTTTGAAACTTACTGTGCGTAATAATTTGTAACAGTGTATTGTAAGTTTTCATGTTAAAAATTCTGTTATCATTAGGAGGTTCGTTCAATAAAATTTGAATTGTACTCTAAATAGTTGATAACAATTATGCTGACTGTTATTTACATTAATTATTTAGGTAAACGAGAAAAATGTAATTTGCATAATAATTTGGAACAGGGTGTACTGATCATTACTAGGCCCAGTCATGCTTTGCTCATGGCTACTCAGTTGTGAAATGTGTATTATCGACCAACACTTTGCCATCTACAAAGCTTATCTTTTTAGGCCGGGAGGAGAGGAGGGGTTCTATTGGACCACGTGGTCTAACAATTTGCTGAATTGCTTTTATAGTGTTCAAAATAAAATAGTTTTGTGATTTCTGGTTCATTTTCATTCAGATGCAGCATGTACTGTCTAGGGATCGACTGATTATCGGTTTGGCCGATATTATCGGCCGATATTCACGATTTTGGATGTTATCTGTATCGGCAATTACCTTGCCAATAATCCCCCGCCGCATCGGCCCTAAAAAATAGATATCGGTCGATCCCTAGTACTGTCTACCAGTTGGTAAGCCAGGTATGCCTATTGAGTATTGCTAGGATTTTTTTTTCTATGCACAGCAGTGGTGTTGCAGATGGTTAGGCTAGGTTCACACCACAATTTGTGTCTCCAAGGCACAGATAAATCGGAAAAATATCAAAATGACCTGCCGACGTGTACATGCTTGGACAGGCACAGGCCCCATTTACTCCAATGACCCAATGTATCTGAGCGTTGTCTCTGACTGCAATTGATGAAAACTGCGCTTCTTGGTCTGAGCCAAAACTTGTATATGTTCGGGAAATTACCTAAATGTGGTCACTGACTACACTCCAGCCACTGAAATAAATGGGGCCCATGCCTGTCCGAACACAGACATGTCACCATGTAATTTGGAAATTTTACTGACATATCTGTGCCTCGGAGGCGCAAATCATGCGGTGAATGAGGCCTTATATAAATATTTTAGAATACTCAATAGCCAAAACTCCTTGAGACCAATGGAAAAGTCTGAAAAGGTCTAGCATCACCCACCATGCCTTTGGCTTGCCTCAGACATTAGAGCCCGGCTACTACTGTTACCTATGCACCCCCTATTGGACACAAAATATCCTGCTTACCTTAAAGGACAGTTTAGTTTTGCTCTGTGGTTGTCTCCATATGATAACCGTAAAGACTAAGGTTAACAGAAATACGATCGCAATTGGAATAATGATGTCAGCTTCACCTTTTACCAAGGAGCTTTGACCGAAAACCATTAAGCAGCAAAAGGTGATTATGAGTACACCTGAAAAAAATAAAAATAAAACAAACAATAGGTTAAAATGAAGTTTACTTTAAAAGAAGGAAAATGCCTATTGCCAACCAGCACCCCCTAGTGGGTCAGTTACTATGAATTTTATTATACAGCATCCAAACTTAAAAGGGGTAGTCCAGGAAAAAAACTTTTTTTTTTTTTTTTTTTTATATATCAACTGGCTCCAGAAAGTTAAACAGATTTGTATATTACTTCTATTAAAAAATCTTAAAACTTCATCAGCTCACAAGTACTGAAAGGATTGTTTTCCTTTTCTGTCTAAGTTCTCTCTGATGACACATGTCTCGGGAACAGCCCAGTTTAGAAGCAAATCCCCATAGCAAACCTCTTCTACTCTGTGCAGTTCCCGAGACAAGCAGAGATGTCAGCAGAGAGCACTGTTGCCAGACAGAAAACAACAACTCAACTTCAGCAGCTGATAATTATTGAAAGGATTAAGATTTTTTTCCTGGAATACCCCTTTAATTGCTATCTGCTAGCTCTATATGCTGCCCTCATGTTCTGTGGTTGAGGTATGTTTCAGCTCGTATTAGGCCACACAGTGAAATGTATCTCCCTATAATGGTCCTTTCACTACTTACCTACAATCCCTGCTGAATAATTTACTATAGATCCTGATAATCTGGTTGGTTGTTTGTTTCGAGGAAACAGAAGCATCTGAAAGGCAAATTTGTCATCTTCACCCAGTATTCCATGTTGGGACTCGCTGGTACTGACCGACTCATTGACATCGGCCTCTTCGTTGGTGCTGGCCATTTGATAGGCAAGATTTGGCTGTTCTGGCTGATACCTGTGAAACAACAGCACAACTGTTAAGAAACCAGACTCCATATTGAATAAGATCCCTGCCATCTTAAAAAGGGGCTGTACGTGATCAGAAAAACATGACTTTCTTTCACGAACAGCTTCACCTTAGTCATAGGAAGTGACTGGCATTGCTGCTCAACTCTGTTGATCTACAATACCACATACACAACCTGCAGACTGGTGGGTCACTGGTTTTAGAAAAAAGCAGACATGATTTTTGTTTTCTGTACAGGGCTTTTAAATGAATTTAGATTAGATAAGTAAGTCGGCATACGTTTTACATAAGTCAGCCAAATGGACAATTTTTTCTCCGGACCCCCAATACACATAATGAGGGACATTTATCAATGTTTGCTTATATATTCTTTTTTTAGTACTTTTTTCCTTACTTTTTTTTTTGCTTATGTGTGACTTATTTATCAACTGCTTTCAGCCTGTTGATAATTTTCTTTCATGTAAGCAATTTTTCCTTTTTTACTTTGGTAGTAGCTTTTTCTGCTCCATGTTTGAGCTGGAGTAAGTTCAGTCAATTTTTAACCCTTTTTTTTGCGCAGTTGCGACTGTCGCAGTTAATAAATACCTGACTACCCGTAGTCCATTTTAAAATTACTACTAAGTAGTTAATTTTTGTAACTTTCTTTTCTCGCTTTCCAGTCAAAATGTCGCACGAAAAATCGCGTAGTCGCAGTTGCGACAATTTTGCGACAATTATAGTAAAGAAAACCTGACTAAACCCGTTGATAAATGTCCATAAATATGCTTTGCATGGCTGAATGTTCATATTGCCCCTATAGGGAGGGAAGGGGTAAGCCACCGCCTGACAGCTCTGGTGACAGCTTATCCCTCCCAGAACCAAAGCATCAAGCAGTGAAAATACAACACGCCTGACCCTTCTCTCCCCCCCGACATAATCCGTCCACGGAGAGTTGGGAGTCTGCCATACAACTAAGATATGTGGGCGAATCTGACAGCGGGAAGTTCAGCTGACTTAAGTCTAAAAGGTGTATGTGCACTGCACCACTTTTCAGGCTGTGTCGGAACTGCGGCATGTTTATAGTTATTCTTTGGCTAGCTTAGGCTCTGTTCACACTGCATTTGAGCCTTTTACATTTGGAGGATTAGAAAAACGAAAGATAGGATCCAGCTCTTGATGCAAATAAAAAAAAGTTTTATTCAGTAGACATTCACAGGAACACAGGAAGTAATGCGTTTCAAGCGCCAAGCGCTCTTAGTCATTAGGTTTGGAGGATGCTTCCCGATTTATTCCCCAATGTATGCTACAGTGCAGTCCAATGCATGATAATTTTTTTCCCCACTGGATTCCTGATTCTGAGCAGAAAACTTTACATTTTATACAGAAAAGTTATTTTACCAACATATACAGACTGCACAGGGGCCAAATTGGGGCTGAATGAGGCCAGGAGCCTTCCCAGGACATATGTAGAACGTGTTTAAAAGATACAATGTAAACAGAGTCCTAAACCGTGATAAAACGTGAAAAACTGCTGCTTACGTGAAAATCAATACACGCAGCTCCCTCCTTGAAGCAATGAAAGAAGATGTAGTTGTAAAGAGTCTATGCCCTTTGCTTCACCTGACACCAGGGTTGAACCTGCCCTTCAGGGGATACTCCAGGGGGTCAAAGAAAGCTCTAATACAAGGTTTCCCAAACAGGGTTCCTCCAGCTGTTGCAAAACTACAACTCCCAGCATGTCCGGACAGCCTTTGGCTGTCCGGACATGCTGGGAGTTGTAATTTTGCAACAGCTGGAGGCACCCTGGTTGGAAAAACACTGCTTTAATATAATAACAGACCACACAAGGTCCAGCAGAAGAAACATTGATTATTTCAGGACTATTCACACAAACATATGCACCTACCTCAAAACCATAACACAGGCGGCCACCAGCGAGTAGGCAAGAAGTGTCCCGATGGACATCAGATCCACCAAGTCTTTTAAATCAAATAAAAAAGCCATCAAAGCTGGAAGACAAAGAAAAAAATAAATAAATTTACCACATTACTAATGTGTAATAATACGTATAGAACAATATTGGGATATGCTAAACACCACTTATATTTACGGTTTTATTTTGAAAAAAAAAAAACGTAAGAATTGAGTTCAAACTATTTTTGTAATATTATAACAAAACATCAAGATTAGTAAAAAATAAATAAATAAATAAATAAAAATTACCATTTAATACCATAAGCTTACGTGTCAGAAAGGACTAGGAATACCAATAGGAAAAGGAACCCAGCCAAGTACCGCACTAGCCTGTAATGCCCAAATAGGAGGTGTAGTACAACACGGAATACTAAAAATATCTCGGAGGACTAGTCACATTCCAGCACCCCCAATCCTTAAAAAGCCTCCTGTAATTCACAACCAGCTGCCTCCATCTGCTTTGTGATTAAATTAAATCACGCGGAAGGTTAGGCTAGTTTTGTACTTGGCAAACTGGTCTGCAGGGATTATATTTTTAAAAAAAATTAACATTTAATAAATTAATACAAATTTGTATCTCAATCCTGCATCCAAAATATTTATTTTCTTATTATTATTATATTTATAATTATTATTATTGTTATTTTATTATTATTATAAAAAAATACAATTCGTTTTATCATAATTTTTTAAATTATTATTATCATCATTATTATTATTATTATTCAGTTTTCCATCCTTTTACAGACATTCAATGTCTAAAAGTCCTATCCTTATCACAGATCCATGCAGTATTAAAGCGGTATTCCAGGGAAAAAAACATTTTTTTATATAAATTAACTGGCTCCAGAAAGTTAAACAGATTTGTAAAACAGATTCCAATAATTATCAGCTGCTGAAGTTGGGTTGTTGTTTTCTGTCTGGCAACAGTGCTCTCTGCTGACATCTCTGCTTGTCTCAGGAACTGCACAGAGCAGAAGAGGTTTGCTATGGGGGATTTGCTTCTACTCTGGACAGTTCCAGAGACAGGTGTCATCAGAGAGCACTTAGACAGAAAATAACAACTCAACTTCAGCAGCTCATAAGTACTGAAAGGAATAAGATTTTTTAATAGAAGTAATTTACAAATCTGTTTAACTTTCTGGAGCCAGTTGATATAAATATAAAATATGCTTTCCTGGATAACCCCTTAAAGCAATAACATGCCCACATAGGAGTATATAGGCCCCTTCTACAGTATATCTGTGCACCTCCAACTTCATACAATTTGCAGTAAACTGCAGTAAAGTCAGTGTTTTGGACAGCCTGTGAGTCTAATATGTACTTGTAATATGGACCCCATAATTATTCACTAGGAATAATCCCACGGACAAGAGGTCTTTAGAGTACAGATAAAAAACACAAAAGCATCATCAGGGAGTACGTCCTTCTGTATGTGACCATACCTGCAACTGCTCCAGAGGAAACTGTGGCTATTACTGGAGTTTTGCTCTTTTCACTGACTCTGGCTAAAACTTTAAATAGCAGCCCATCATCTGCCATTGCATAAATCACTCGAGGCATTGGGAACATGGAACCGAGAAGACTATAAAAGAAAATAAATAGTAAAAGTTAAGAGACTATTACAATATAGGATGTTAAGTATAAAAGAGTGCTTGTAATATACTTTCAAATATCAAAGTCTAATGGGAAAAAAGTCTTAAATTTTTTTTTTGCATGGCTGGTGAGGATTAAAGGACATCTTCAGCGTTACAAACACTTATCCCCTATCCTCAAGATAGGGGATAAGTGTTTGATCGCGGGGGGTCCGAACGCTGGGGCCCCCTGTGATCTCCTGTACGGGGCCACGGCTCTCCTGTGCAGTGGTCGGACCCCCCGCGATCAAACACTTATCCCCTATCCTGTGGATAGGGGATAAGTGTAATGCCGCTGCAGTTGTCCTTCAATTTTTTGTTATTTCGAGAAAAAAAACAACAACCTGCAACTTTATAAATTCTCATTTTTTAAGCCAAAGAGTGAGAATTTGAAAAGATGCAATTAGATTTTTTCTTTTACCAAATTTGTAACCAAAAAAATTAAACCTAACCAAGCATGCCAAAATAAATCAATAAAAGTCTATGAAATAAAGATGGAAAAAAAAAAAAAAAAAAAAAAAAAAAAGATTCAATGTTACACAAGGACCTAACAGTTGTTTTTGTGGTCATTGTGTCTTTAAAAAGGGGTACTCCGCTGCTCAGCGTTTGGAACAAACTGTTCCTAACACTGAGAGCCGGCGCCGGGAGCTCGTAACAGCATAGCCCGCTCCCTCATGACGTCAGGTCCCGTCCCCTCATATAGGCTTGCATCGAGGGGGCGGAGAGTGACGTCATGAGGGGGCGGGGCTATACTGGAGCAAGCGTTTGGATAAGTTTTTTTTCCCAAACGCTGAGCGAAGTACCCCTTTAAGACAAGCACCACAGTGACAGAAAAGACTGAGGGATCACCACACTCTTCAGAAGAAAGGAAAGAAGGAAGGATAGAAGGAAGGAAGGAAGGAAGGATGGATGGAAAGAAGGATGGATGGATGGATGGAAAGAAAGATGGATGGAAAGAAGGATGAATGGATGGAAAGAAGGATGGATGGAAAGAAGGATGGATGGATGGAAAGAAGGGTGGATGGATGGATGGATGGATGGAAAGAAGGATGGATGGATGGAAAGAAGGATGGATGGATGGAAAGAAGGATGGATGGATGGAAAGAAGGATGGAAAGAAGGAAGGAAGGATGGAAAGAAGGAAAGGAAAGGAAGGAAGGATAGAAAGAAGGAAGGATAGAAAGAAGGAAGGATAGAAAGAAGGAAAGAAAGAAAGTCAGCTGATTTCAGAGGACAGATGACCATCTAACGTGTAAGGAGGTCTACCGAATGAGGAGAGTAAAGGCTTGAGAATACTGAATTTCAGCTGCCCTATACTGTTCTTCTCAAGGAGATAAGTCACTGCCAAAGGGAGTCTGGAGGAGACAGAGGAGTCCGGCAGCACCTTACATATCCTTTATACAAATGTTTGTGTATGGAGGGATCATGAGACACAGCTGTGGACTGACAACTATCACATGGGTATGGGAACCTTTTCAGCAGACTTGATAAAAGTAATACCAATCAGGCAATGTGCCCACTTGCCCCGAGGTGAGCTTGAGGTTGATTAAGTAAACAAAACAAACAAAATAATAATCAATCTGCATTTTAGTTCTATTCTCTTTGCACTAATGTAGGCATTTGTCCCACTGCATATTTTGGTAAACAAAAAATAAACCAACCACACTAGCAACCTACCTAGTAGAGAGCGCACACAGAGATCCAACAGCAACCGCATACTTTGCACCGAACCATCCCACATGATTAAAAGCCACAGGCAATGGGCTGTTTGGATCCAGAAGATAATACGGCATCATAAGTGTGAGCGCTGCAGACACCCCAAAGTACGCCACAAAACAGATGAGGAGAGAAGCCACAATGCCAATAGGAATAGCTTTCTGTGGGTTTTTTACTTCTTCGCCTAATAATATAAAAAATACATAAGAAACCCAGGAACAGCATACAGACTGGCAATGGGGAGACACAAATTACTGTGATCCATAATGTAGCATATACACCTACCTGTAGTGGCAATACAGTCAAATCCAACAAAGGCGTAAAAGCAAGTAGCAGCTCCAGAAAGGACTCCGGAAAAACCATATGGCATAAATCCGCCAGCACCATACGCCCAACTGTTCTGCTGTGTGCTACTGAATAGAGGAAAATTAACATATTAGTACCTTGGGTCTTAGGCAATATACATGTTACAGACTACAATGTGCAGCTTACTGTTTACTTACAGGCAGGGTTCACACTAGCACAATACAGGTGTTTTTTGCATCTGTATTATGGTGGCAAGCCCAGGCCGGATCACAGCTCTGAAGACCCAAAGTGACAAATGTTAGTTCAGGTTACCTGGCATGGGTGGGCTGTGTTCGCCTTATGCTAGTGTGAACCCACCCACATATGACTTTTGTACCTATTTCAAGGGTGGACACACTGCTCAAAAAAATAAAGGGAACACGTAAAACAACACAATGTAACTCCAAGTCAATGACACTTCTATGAAATGACACTGTCCACTCAGGAAGCAACACTGATTGACAATCAATTTCACATGCTGTTGTGCAAATGGAACAGACAACTGGTGGGAACTATAGGAAATTAGCAAGACACCCCCAATAAAGGAGTGGTTCTGCAGGTGGCGACCCCAGACCACTTCTCAGTTCCTATGCTTCCTGGCTGATGTTTTGGTCACTTTTGAATACTGGCGGTGCTTTCACTCTAGTGGTAGCATGAGACTGAGTCTACAACCCACACAAGTGGCTCAGGTAATGCAGCTAATCCAGGATAGCACATCAATGTGAGCTGTGGCAAGAAGGTTTGCTCTGTCTGTCAGCGTAGTGTCCAGAGCATGGAGGCTCCACCAGGAGACAGGCCAGTACATCAGGAGACGTAAAGGCGGCCGTAGGAGGGCAACAACCCAGCAGCAGGAATGCTACCTCTGTGCAAGGAGGAGCACTGCCAGAGCCCTGCAAAATGACCTCCAGCAGGCCACAAATGTGCATGTGTCCACTCAAACGGTCAGAAACAGACTCCATGAGGGTGGATTGAGGGCCCGACATACACAGGTGGAAGTTGTGCTTATAGCCCAACACCGTACAGGAAGTTTGGCATTTGCCAGAGAACACCAAGATCGGCAAATTCGTCACAAACATGCACCCTGTGCTCTTCACAGATGAAAGCAGGTTAGCACTGAGCACATGTGACAGACATGACAGAGTCTGGAGATGCCGTGGAGAACATTCTGCTGCCTGTAACATCCTCCAGCATGACCGGACTGGCCGTGGGTCAGTAATGGTGTGGGTTGGCATTTCTTTGGGGGGGCGCACAGCCCTCCATGTGTTTGCCAGAGGTAGCCTGACTGTCATTAGGTACAGAGATGAGATCCTCAGACCTCTAGTGAGACCATATGCTGGTGCGGTTGGCCCTCTGTCTGCCAATATCCATCTGCATATGGCCATAGAAAAACATGCAAACATGAGCACAGCTGAGGAGGGCATGAGTCCAACCTTGGAGAACTCAACTTGCAATATATTACAACGCGATGTTGGTTGTTTGCCATCAGTAGGGGTCCAATTGCTAGGTCCTCCCCACCAATATCCTAAAGGAAGGGTTGCCAGCACTATGGTAATTTGCGGCCATCGATTAACACCAGTTGTCTACATACATTGTATAAGAGGTTATGGTAAGCCTCAGTGACATTTAGTAGTTATGTCTATACCTTAACTGGTTGACTTTGGCACAGAGGGAAATGTCAGCACGAACAGATTACTGAAAGGAGCTTACACAAACATTTATAACTTCACACTCGTGTGACACATGATACCGGCTGCATCATAATGATGGGTTTCTCCTTTCACTAAGTGAAAAGCTGCTACACGTATGACATACAAGGCGCCCATTGGATATCGAAGGTAACAGCTGAGAGCTTCTAAAACGTACTTGTCTGAAAACGTCATGTTGGTCTTATTGAAGTCCTCCTCAGAGAGTTGCCAGTTCTTAATGGATCCTTTCACAAATCCAGACACGATAACAAATGCCAGGACCAGCACATTGATACATGTAAAGACTTTGTTAACAAGAGCTGATTCTTTCACTCCAATGCATAAGAGAGCTATCAAAAGGATAAAGGAAATGAGGATTATGCCGATGCTGGATCAACATGGTACAAAAACATGCCATCTAAAGTTAACATCTTAATATACCAATATACGTTTTGGTGCCAGTTAAAGGGGTACTTCGCCCCTGGCATCTTATCCCCTATCCAAAGGGACCCCGGGGATCGCCGCTGCGGCACCCCGCTATCATTACTGCACAGAGCGAGTTCGCTCTGTGCGTAATGACGGCGATACAGGGGACGGAGCAGCATGACGTCATGGCTCCGCCCCTCATGACATCACAGCCCGTCCCCTTAATGCAAGTCTATGGCAGGGGGTGTGACGACCGCCACGCCCCCTCCCATAGAGTTGTATTGACGGGGGTGGGCCGTGACATCACGAGGGGTGGGGCCGTGACGTAACTATGCTCTGGCCCTTGTACTGCCCGTCATTACGTGCAGAGCGAACTCGCTCTGTGCAGTAATGATAGCGGGGTGCCGCAGCGGCGATCCCTGGGGTCCCCAGCAGCGGGACCCCGGCGATCTGACATCTTATCCCCTATCCTTAAGATAGGGGATAAGATGTCTAGGGGCGGAGTACCCCTTTAAAGGCAATCTGTCACAATGGAAATTGTGTCCAATCTACAATAAATTTTACTGAGCAGAAGGAGCCAAGTAGATTGATATATAGATTTGTGTAAAAACATATGACATGTATTCTATTGACTAATTGGCCTTTTTTATACCAGGACAAGGAGTCTAGCAGGTGAGGCAACTCAAGACTGGGATCAGACCGCAGATAGGACCGCCCACTGGACTCTTTTCCATAAAACTACATATCAACATGATGCCTGCAGATCGGACTGCCTGCTCAAAGTTACAGGTTCCATTTAAACACCTTGACTGGTTACAAATGTGACTAATAGGGATCTCAGAAGCAATGGGTCAGACCATGTAGAAGATCTGAACGAAAGAGTAGACAGCTTATGGGTCCACAAAGTATCTTAAAAAAAAAAAAAAACAGCAGCCTTTTATAAGCTGCTAGCCTGCTACATTAGTGTTTAATGTCCAACATGGAAGAGACAACAGAAGGAACTGGAATTAAGAAGTAGAATGAACCGCAATAATTAAATAAAATATTATATGACTTCGGAATATCAAAAAATGGTTTTTGAAGTCTTTATTTTTGATATCCTCACATTAGGATAGACCAGTGTTTAAACATGGTTGCAGTAGCTCCATAGAAATCAATAGGAGTCTAATACCAAGCCAAATTCATAAAAATCAGAGCAGACTAATTTAAATAACTCAGTGTGAACATATCCCTGATTTTAAATTTGTTGAAGAGCTACCAACAGATCCTACCCAAGATTGTCTAGGAGATAAAAGTTGGTGTCTTCATCCTCCACCAAGATTCCAGGATCCATTATTTCACTTACTTTGAATTCCGTAACTGAAGATAAATCACACAAACCACACAACAGCATCTGGCAAACTCCAGAATTTCTATAAAACTCACCTGTTAGTACCACAATAAGGATGACTGAGAACAGATCTGGATACTTGGCCAGTACACCTGGCAAATTCATGGAAAAATGCTGTGTACAGAACAGTTCGATATGTTTGCCAATAAGTTCGTCAAAGGTGGCACTCCAGGCTCGGGCCACACTTGAGGTCCCTAAAAACACAAAAAAAAATTGAAAAAGTAAGTCCCACCTAAAAATGCCTAACTACAGTTCCGTTAAGGACAGAAAAACCCCAAATGTTCCCTAAGAAAACATGAAACTGGCAAAAGTAATAATTATTACTGAATTAATGTAAGTTATTTCAGGGAGCATTGTGAACTTTTCTGTCCTTAACAGAAGGGTACCAACAAATTTGTCCAATTCTGTATAACTTCATATTAGATCTTAAAGGACAACTTCAGTTAAATAAACTTATCCCGAACGGGGCCCCGGGATTGCCATGCTGTGCGCCAGCTAATGTGAGTGTTGTAGAGGTCACTGAGCTCGACGGACATGCCCCCCCCCCCCCCCCCATACAGCTCTATGGGAGAGGCGGGGATGAATGAACGCTCCATCTCCACCTCTCTCATAGAGATACATGGAGGCGTGTCGGCAGCGGCTTCATGGTGTGGCCGGCAGGCCTCCTGCACAGGAGAACCGCAGCAGAGCCGGGGCCCCGGGCAGGAGATCGCGGGGGGTCCCAGCATTCGCAACCCGCAATCAGACACACTGTGCATGGGGGATAAGTTAATTTTACTGCAGATTTCCTTTAAAATGTACTACAAAGTTCTTTCCATTTCTGGTAAATCTTGGTAACTGGCAGCCAAATAGAATAGTCCCCCAATTTTGATAGAAGCACAGATCTGTAATTGAGAAGTAAAAAAGAAAAAGTGAGACCAATCATGGGGAAGCCATTTTGGTTGTCACCCAAAATACATCTATTACATTAAATATATAATAGAAGAGATTCCAAGAATCTTCCTGGATAATTTTGCACTTTTTAAAAAGCGACACAAGCCACTTTACAAGTCTAATGAGTTAGTGACCATGATAAGTAACTTACCAATAACGTAAGATAAAATCAAATTCCAGCCCGTTATAAAAGCCAGGAATTCTCCGACGGTGACATAACTGTACAAATAGGCAGAGCCAGTTTTCGGAACTCTTGCACCAAATTCTCCATAACATAATCCAGCCAAAACAGAAGCGAGGGCAGCAATGAGGAAACAGAGAACGATAGCAGGTCCAGCATTTTCTCGTGCCACAGCACCGGCTAAAACATATACTCCGGCACCAAGGGTACTGCCCACTCCTAGAGCAACTAGGTCAAAAGTGTTGAGGCATCTTGCCAGCCTGCTCTCCTTAGAGTCAGATCCTACAACCTTACGGCGAAAGAGCTGCTGTCCAAAACCGAGAAGAACGTTGGAGCTCATTTTGATCTGTAAAACAAAGGAAGGATGAATGTTATGAGCAGTACTGTATATAACTAGTTTACAATATATAGATTATTTTGGAATAACTAAGCGACCTCTGTCGTACAACAGCAAACCGATCTAACCCCATTCACTTGGATCAGTGTTTTCCAGCCAGCGTGCCCCCAGCTATTGCAAAACTACAACTGTTGTAGTATTGCAACAGCTGAAGGCACACTGGCTGGGGAACCATGACTTCAATAGTAATGATAGGTGACTTTCTGGAGAAATTAAAGGGGTACTCTGTTGGAAAACTATTTTTTACTTTAAACAACTGGTGCCAGAAAGTTAAACAGATTTGTAAATGACTTCTATAAAAAAAAATTAAAAAAAAAATCTTAATCCTTCCAGTACTTAATTTCCTCTGGAGTATTCAGCAGCTAATATTTTTTTTTTTTGGAACACAGATCTCTGCTGACATCATGACCACAGTGCTCTCTGCTGACATCTCTGTCCATTTCAAGAACTGTCTAGAGTAGGAGAAAATCCCCATAAAAAAAAAATATGCTGCTCTGGACAGTTCCTAAAATGGACAGGTGTCAGCAGAGAGCACTGTGGTCATGATGTCAGCAGAGAGCTGTGTTCCAAAAAAGAAAAGAATTTCCTCTGTAGTATTTAGCAGCTAATAAGTACTGGAAGGATTAAGACTTTTTAATAGAAGTACCGATAACTTACAAATCTGTAACTCTCTGGCACCAGTTGATAAAAAAAGTTTTCCACCTGAGTACCCCTTTAAACTTCTAACAGAACCCCATTAAGTAAAAAATAAATAAATAAATAAGGGAGCGCACACTTCTTGGCAAAAACGGGCACATGATTTTTCTGCTATTACTCCATGCGGTAGCTACAACAGGCCAGTGCTCCCTAAACCTAGAAAAGGAAAGGGTTCTATTAAGATCCTGTACAAAACATGAATACAGAAATCCAGCATGGGTATACATTAACCCCTTCAGGACCAAGCCCATTTTGGCCTTAAGGACCAGAGCGTTTTTTGCACATCTGACCACTGTCACTTTAAACATTAATAACTCTGGAATGCTTTTAGTTATCATTCTGATTCCGAGATTGTTTTTTCGTGACATATTCTACTTTAACATGGTGGTAAATTTTTGTGGTAACTTGCATCCTTTCCTTGTGAAAAATCCTAAAATTTGATGAAAAATTTGAAAATTTTGCATTTTTCTAACTTTGAAGCTCTCTGCTTGTAAGGAAAATGTATATTACAAATAAAAAAAATTTTTATTCACATATACAATATGTCTACTTTATGTCTGCATCATAAAAGTGACGAGTTTTTACTTTTGGAAGACACCAGAGGGCTTCAAAGTTCAGCAGCAATTTTCCAATTTTTCACAAAATTTTCAAACTCACTATTTTTCAGGGACCAGTTCAGGTTTGAAGTGGATTTGAAGGGTCTTCTTATTAGAAATACCCCACAAAAGACCCCATTATAAAAACTGCACCCCCCAAAGTATTCAAAATGACATTCAGTCATCATTTTAACCCTTTAGGTGTTTCACAGGAATAGAAGCAAAGTGAAGGAGAAAATTCACAATCTTCATTTTTTACACTCGCATGTTCTTGTAGACCCAATTTTTAAATTTTTACAAGGGGTAAAAGGAGAAAATGTATACTTATATTTGTAGCCCAATTTCTCTCGAGTAAGCACATACCTCATATGTCTATGTAAAGTGTTCGGCGGGCGCAGTAGAGGGCTCAGAAGGGAAAGAGCGATAAGGGGATTTTGGAGAGTACGTTTTTCTGAAATGGTTTTTGGGGGCATGTTGCATTTAGGAAGCCCTTATGGTGCCAGAACAGCAAAAAACCCTCACATGGCATACCATTTTGGAAACTAGACCCCTTGAGGTACGTAACATGGAATAAAGTGAGCCTTAATACCCCACAGGTGTTTCACGACTTTTGCATATGTAAAAAAAAATTTTTTTTTTTCACTAAAATGTGTGTTTCCCCCCAAATTTCACATTTTTCCAAGGGTTAATAGCAGGAAATACCCCCCAATATTTGTAACCCCTTCTCTTCTGAGTATGGAGGTACCCCATAAGTTGACCTGAAGTGCACTATGGGTGAACTACAATGCTCAGAAGAGAAGGAGTCATATTTGGCTTTTTGAGAGCAAATTTTGCTCGGGGGGCATGTCGCATTTAGGAAGCCCCTATGGTGCCAGAACAGCAAAAAATACCCACATGGCATACCATTTTGGAAACTAGACCCCTTGAGGAATGTAATAAGGAATAAAGTGAGCCTTATTACCCCACAGGTGTTTCATGACTTTTGCATATGTAAAAAAAAAAAAAAAAAATTCCACTAAAATGTGTGTTTCCCCCCTAATTTCACCTTTTTGCAAGGGTTAATAGCAGAAAATACTCCCCAAAATTTGTAACTCCATCTCTTCTGAGTATGGAGGTACCCCATAAGTTGACCTGAAGTGCACTATGGGCGAACTACAATGCTCAGAAGAGAAGGAGTCATATTTGGCTTTTTGAGAGTAAATTTTGCTCGGGGAGCATGTCGCATTTAGGAAGCCCCTAAGGTGCCAGAACAGCAAAGAAAAAACACACATGGCATACCATTTTGGAAACTAGACCCCTTGAGGAACGTAACAAGGGGTACAGTGAGCATTTGCCCCCCACTGGTGTCTGACAGATCTTTGGAACAGTGGGCTGTACAAGTTTTCATTTTCATGGACCACTGTTCCAAAGATCCGTCAGACACCTGTGGGGGGTAAATTCTCACTGCACCCCTCATTACATTCCGTGAGGGGTGTCGTTTCCGAAATGGGGTCACATGTGGGGTTTTGTTTTTTTTGCGTTTGTCCAAACCGCTGTAACAATCAGCCACCCCTGTGCAAATCACCTCAAATGTACATGGTGCGCTCTCCCTTCTGGGCCTTGTTGTGCGCCCCCAGAGCACTTTGCGCTCACATATGGGGTATCTCTGTAGTCGGGAGAAATTGCGTTACAAATTTTGGGGGGCTTTTTTCCCTTTTACCGCTTGTGAAAATGTAAAGTATAGGGCAACATCAGCATGTTAGTGTAAAAAATAAAAAAATTTTACACTAACATTCTGGTGTAGACCCCAACATTTCCTTTTCATGAAAGGTTAAAGAAGAAAAAGCCCCCCAAACCTTGTAACGCAATTTCTCCCGAGTACAGCGATACCCCATATGTCGCCCTAAACTGTTGCCCTGAAATACGACAGGGCTCCAAAGTGAGAGCGCCATGTGCATTTGAGGCCTAAATTAGGGATTTGCATAGGGGTGGACATAGGGGTATTCTACGCCAGTGATTCCCAAACAGGGTGCTTCCAGCTGTTGCAAAACTCCCAGCATGCCTGGACAGTCAACGGCTGTCCGACAATACTGGGAGTTGTTGTTTTTCAACAGCTGGAGGCTCTGCTTTGGAAACAGTGGTGTACCGGACGTTCTTATTGGGGGAGGGGGGCTGTGTAAGGGTATGTGTATATGTAGTGTTTTTAACTTTTTATTTTATTTTGTGTTAGTGTAGTGTAGTGTTTTTAGGGTACAGTCACATGGGCGGGGGATTACAGCGAGTTTCCCAGCGCAAAATTTGCTGCATCTCAAGATGTGAGAAACCCACTGTAAAAGCCTCACCCATGTGAATGTACCCTGTACATTCACGGGGGTGGCGGGGGGGGGGGGCTTGCATCAGCTGTTGCAAAACCACAACTCCCAGCATGCATGGTCTGTTAGTGCATGCTGGGTGTCATAGTTTTGCAACAGCTGGAGGCACACAGGTTAGGAAACACTGAGTTAGAAACAGACAATGTTTCCCAACCAGTGTGTCTCCAGTTGTTGCAAAACTACAACTCCCAGCATGCCCAGACAGCTGAAGGGCATGCTGGGAGTTGTAGTACGGCAACATCTGAAGGGCCAGATGTTGCTGAACTAAAACTCCCAGCATGCCTGGACAGTCAGTGCATACTGGGAGTTGTAGTTTTGCAACAGCTGGAAGAGCACAGATTGGAGACCATTATACAATGGTCTCCAAACTGGGGCCCTCCAGATGTTGCAAAACTACAACTCCCAGCATGCATGGTCTTTTAGTGCATGCTGGGAGTTATAGTTTTGCAACAGCTGGAGGCACACAGGTTAGGAAACACTGAGTTAGAAACAATGTTTCCCAACCAGTATGTCTCCAGCTGTTGCAAAACTACAACTCCCAGCATGCCCAGACAGCTGAAGGGCATGCTGGGAGTTGTAGTTCGGCAACATCTGAAGGGCCAGATGTTGCTTAACTAAAACTCCCAGCATGCCTGGACAGTCAGTGCATGCTGGGAGTTGTAGTTTTGCAACAGCTGGAAGAGCACAGATTGGAGACCATTATACAATGGTCTCCAAACTGAGGCCCTCCAGATGTTGCAAAACTACAACTCCCAGCATTCCCAGACAGCCAAAGGCTGTCTAGGCATGCTGGGAGTTGTAGTTTTCAGACTCCTAGAAGCAGCAGTGAAGATCTTCACTGCTGCCTCTGAGGACTACATACTTACCCGTCGCTGCTCGTCCACGTGGCCGGTCCCGCGCTGCTCCTCGGTCCCGCCGCTGGATCAGGTAAGTCCGCCGGTCCCCACGTGTTCCCCCCGAATGCCGCAGGTCCCCGCGAGCCCCTGCAGCCTTCGTCCCCCGTTCTGCCCGACTTCCAGGGGCGGGCAGTGCGGGGGATCTGAACTTTCACCCCAGATCACTGTGATTGGTCCACAGGGACCAATCACAGTGATCGCTGACCAGGACCATCAATTGATGGTCCTGGGGGTGAAGCAGAAGTTGTCCCCTGCTGGAAACAGCGGGACTTCTGCCAGTTAACCCGTGCGATGCTGCGCATCGCCGGGTTAACTGCATGTCATTTATAAACGCCGGGATGCGCGAACGCACTGCACAACCCGGCGTTTATATATGACATTCTGCGGGAAGGGGTTAAAGGCTTGTCAACTTTATTTTATCATGTTAAAAGACAAAATTCCAGTAGGAAAAAATTCCTGACACATTTCGGCACCATACCAATATGAATACAGTTTTACATATCAAAAGAGCAGCATTTTGTAGGGAAAAATTCACAGTAAGGTTTAGTTTTTTTCGTTTTATCATATCTGATTACAGCAGGCATACAATTCATTTCAGTTCTGATACAATTTATCATCGAGGCCTTGAAGCTTCTGAGAATTTCTTGCTGGAAGTTAGTAAATGGCCACAAGCTACAATGTTTAGGTTCATTCGCTCTCGACGGGAAATACTGTAGTGGAACAGAGACTTTCTTTAGTGAACCCTGACTAGAACATAACTCTAAAAAACACAAGTCAGGCCCATAAAGCAAACATGAAATATAGTTCGGAGGATTAATCATTTAACTAATGCGGATCAGTAAACAGCCAAGCCTGCAATAGGCAGGGAACTAAATACCAAGAAGAAATAGTTCATGACAGAAAATATATATATATGGATTTAACCCCTTAAGGACCCAGCCCATTTTCACCTTAAGGACCCGGACATTTTTTGCAATTCTGACCACTGTCACTTTAAACATTAATAACTCTGGGATGCTTTTACTTTTCATTCTGATTCAGAGATTGTTTTTTCATGACATTCTACTTTATGTCAGTGGTAAAATTGTCGATAATTGCATCATTTCTTGATGAAAAATTCCAAAGTTTGCATCATAAAGTTGAAATGTTTTTACTTTTGGAAGACATCAGAGGGCTTCAAAGTTCAGCAGAAATTTTCCCCTAAATTTTCAAAATCTGGACCAGTTCAGTTTTGAAGGGCCTTTATATTAGAAATATCCCATAAATGACCCCATTATAAAAAAAAAAAAAAAAAAGCTACACTGAAAGTATACAAAATGATATTCAGAAAGTTTGTTAACCCTTTAGGTGTTTCACAGGAATAGCAGCAAACTGAAGGAGAAAATTCAAAATCTAAATTTTTTACACTCATGTTCTTGTAGACCCAATTTTTTAATTTTTACAAGGGGTAAAAGGAGACAAAGCCCCCCCAAAATGTGTAACCCAGTTTCTCTTGAGTAAGGAAATGCCTCATATGTGAAACCTTCAAACTGTTGCAAAACTGCAACTACCAGCATGCCCTTTGGCTGTCCGAGCATGCTGGGGGTTGTAGTTATACAACAGCTGGAGGCACAATGGTTGCAAAACACTGAGTTAGTAAACTGTTTCACAACCAGTGTGCCTTCAGTGTGTTGCAAAACTACAACTCTCAGCATGCACTTACAGCTGAAGGGCTACTGCAGCTCCCTGAATGCCCTTTGGCTTTTCATAGAAAAAAAATGTGTATGCTGTTGTGTAACTACAACCCCCAGCATGCACAAACTAACAAAGGGCATGATGGGAGTTGTAATTGTGCCTTCTGCTGTTGCATAACAACTAGGAGGCACAGCCTTACCACCTGCTGCTGCTCTGCCAGATCCTGCCTGACACCGCCCCCGCTGCCTCCACTCCTGGGGCCCCGATCCCACCACCGATGCCGAGGATTGGGGGCCCCAGGTCGATGTGAGGACTCCCGGCACCCGCTCTCGCCCTCCAGGAATAGGGGCGGAGCGGGTGCCGTTGGGGACACCTCCACAGCAGGAGTCCTGATTCTCTGGCCGGTGCCTCCTTACTCCTGCTGCTAAAGGGTTATAGGTGCTGTCTCGGACGGCACTATCACTCTTTTTTTCAGTGTCACCGGTGACCCGAATGACCCGGAATTACCGATAAGGACCCCCCAGGGGTTTGCATGGGGTGCCTGATGAATGATTTACGGGCAGGGATGAGAATTCCCACGGGCGTACAGGTACGCCCTGGGTCCTTCGTACCAGAACGTCAGTGCGTACCTGTACGCCCTAGGTCCTTAAGGGGTTAAAAGGGGTAATCCGGGGACCTAAACACATAGGCCATCCTATCCCTCTCATCAACCTATTTAATTGTCTAAATCATGCAGCCATCCACTCAGTCTTTGTCCAAATCCCTCTCTGAATGCAGCCCCCACCCTCCTAAGAGACACAGACCATGTTGTTTCTGCCCTGCACTGATGAGTCATGCTCTCTTTAGTGCTGAGAACTGAGTGTGTGCAGCCTCAGCCAATCAGACACTGAACCTCTCTGCTACTGCTCAGAGCAGGAGGGTGGGGGCTGCTCTCAGAGAGTGAGCTAGCTGGAAGAGCAGACCTGCAATGATTGCTGGGACATGTAGGCAATGGGAGGGAATGATTGCATAGAATTTCAAGTAGCCAGAGAAGAAAGCGTTGGACACAGAAGCCATGCATATCAGACAGGATGGTTTACAGGGAACACATCTAGGTAGTGTGGTGGCTTTGGAGCTTTTTTTATCATATATATTTTCGACTTCCCTGGAGTACCCCTTTAAAATCTTGTTGTGGGCATTGCTTTCTGCTTCTTGCTCAGTTTGGGCTTTAACACAGGCATGTGGCTGCATTACTGTTCTACGTTTCATAAAATATGGACATATTCTCCTCTAGAAAAAAAATGTATTTTCCAAACAGCGTGTCTCCAGCTGTTGCAAACTACAACTCCCAGCATGGCCGGAAAGCCAACGGCTGTACGGGCATGCTGGGAGTTGTAGTTTAGCAACAGGTGGAAACATGCCGTTTGGAAAACTGTTCTAGAAGCATTACCTGTCATACAGAGCCATATGGCGCCACACAGAGTGCCTATGTCTCTGTAGTAAGGATTCTGTATGCCAGCGTACAGGCTCCTTTAAGTGCATTACTATATACTCTTGCCAGTCTGCACAGTACATGGTTAGCTGAAAATACACAAATGTCTCTCTCTCAGGTTACGCTCGGCTTACTATTTCCTCTTGTCGCTTCCTCTTTCTTTGCAGCCATCGCAGGATGGGCATTTGCAGGCCATTCATAAAAGGGATGAGATATATTACTGTAGACACTTTTACAATGTATTGTATAGAGCTTAGGATCTTAAGCTGCGGTATTAGTACTTCATAGGGGTCATGTTGTTGAGGGGATGTTGACGCCGCAGCACAAGGTATTCTAATAGTGTTATTTTACAACTCTGCTCATTCAAATTTCTTTAACCAAACAAGAGTGCAGAATAAACAGAGTCCATGATTATTCCTCTACATGTCATACCTGAAGTCAAGGAATGTAAACTAGCAGCGTAAATCTTTTTCAGGTCGACAAGTTAAGCCACATTACTAATCTAATATTGCTAATGTTAATCTGCCAATTTGGCAGCGGTGCACACTAACTACGCAGCTTCGCTGGCATCGGTCATGGAGCCATAGGGGGCCTGCTGCAGTGTTCCTTAACCGGTGTGCCTCCAGCTGTTGCAAGCCGGGAGCTGTAGTTTTGCACCAGCTGGAGGCATGCTTATTGGGAAAGGCTAGGTTCACACTATGGATTCTACGACCAGGAATTTCGGTAGGAAATTCTGGTGCAGCAAAATCAATGGGATTCCGCTGCACAGTGCACACTATGGAATTTCAGCAGAAATGTTGCCAACAAAAGAAATAATGACAAAAGAATGAATGTGTATGGAGATGGCAATGTCCACGTGGTCCTAGCCCCAATTGATTAAGTCGGTGCTGTGCAATAAGAGAAGCTTCGTGGTCTGTCTTTACAGCTCCCTTCTCTAGCATGAGACCAAGTAAGCTATGTAGGCACCAAATTATAAATCAAACATAGAAAGCCGGAATTATGACTTTTTTTAGTCCACCATGACACCCACCGGAGAGATGGTCCCCTAGGACCTAATAGGTATTTAAAATTACCCATAGGGACAGGATAAGCAAAAGAATACACAACATAATATAACAAAATATAAGGGAGGGAATTAAGGGGCTGTCGAATTATCGGTCATAATTCCAAATTTATTCATCGTCCACCATGACATTCATCGCCACCGGAGAAATACCAAATAAATAAGGGAGGGACAATAGCATGTAACACCTTTCTACCGAAGGAAAGGGCCTCAGAATCAGATAAGTCAAGTCTATAGTGCCTGAAAAATGTATGAGAGCTGGACCAGGTGGCAGCCTTGCAAATCTGTCCAATAGACACAGCGGATCTTTCTGCCCAAGAAGTAGACATGGCCCTAGTAGAATGGGACTTTAATCCTTTCGGGACTTGTTCCCCTCTAGAAGAATAGGCTTCTGAGATGACTGACTTCAGCCATCTAGCAATTGAGCCTTTGGGAGGCATTTTTTGCCCTTGTTTGGAAATTGTAAAAGTAAATCATCTTTCCTCCAAGGGTTAGAAACTTTTATATACACAGAAGATGACATCTCCTGACATCCAAGGTATGATATGTATTTTCTGGCTCATTTCTTGGGTTGTCACAGAATGATGGAAGTACAATTTCCTGGGTCCTGTGAAAATCAGAAACCACCTTTGGAAAAAAGGCAGGGTCTAACCTCAGAGTCACTCGGTCTTCAGATATATAGTCATATAAAGGTTCCCTTATAGACAGGGCCTGGATTTCTCCCACTATGGGCTGTAGTAATTGCAAGAAGGTGATTTTAAGAGTCAAGTATTTCAGAGAAACTTGATCCAGAAATTCAAATGGAGAGCTAGTTAATGCTGACAGCGCCCAATTGAGGTTCAATAATTGAGTGCGAACTGGAATTTTAGGTTTGATTCTATATTGGGCCCTAAAAATACGCTTTATCCAATGGTGATCCGCAATTTGTTGATCAAACCGTGCACCCAAGGCTGCCACCTGGTCCTTCAGGGTACTTACCGAAATGCCCTTCTCAAATCCTTCCTGTAGAAAATCAAGAATACAGGGTATATCAGGTTTAGAAATATCAATTTCTTTAGGAGCCATCCAGTCCATAAACTACTTCCAGATCTTTAAATAGATTTTGAATGTAGACTTTTTCCTGTTCTTGATAAGTGTAGAAATTACTTTCTTAGACAATTCCCTTTGTTCTAAGAGAAACTCTTCAGAATACAAGCGGTGAATTATAAATTTTGGATGCCTTGATGACATACTGGGCCCTGGAGAAGAAGATCGTCCCTCAATGGAAGATGAAATGGGTCGTCTATTGCTAGGCTCTTCAAGAGACAAAACCAACCCCTCTTTGGCCAAAAGGGGGCTACAAATATTACTGATCGATGGCTGTCCCTGATCTTTGCTAGAGTTCTTGCAATAAGAGGGATTGGAGGGAAGGCATATGCTAGGGGAAAGTTCCAAGGTTGAGCTAATGCATCCACTGCTTCAAGGCGATCTCTCGGGTCCAGGGAGAAGAATCTATCTTTGCATTTTTTCGGGACACAACAAGATCTATACAAGGCATCTCCCATCTGTTTATTAGTAACTGGAAGGCATGAGGATTGAGGGACCACTCCCCTGGGTCCAGCACTCTTCGACTCAGCAAATCTGCTACTAGATTGCAAGAGCCTTTCACATGAACTGCAATGACAGAGGTTAGGTTTTTTTTCTGCCCAGACAAAAATTCTTGAGAAAATGCAGAGCACTGTGTTTTATGCCTCCTTGATGTCTGAATGGCACTGCAGTACAATTGTCCGAATACACCTTTACATCTTGGTTGGATAGAAGATGTTTGGCTGCCTGTAGGGCTTCCCAGATTGCCCTCAACTCTTTGTAGTTTAAGGAGAACTTTACCAGGTGTGGAGGCCATTGACCTTGAAAAAAAATTCTTATTTATATGTGCTCCCCAACCCGAGGCACTTGCATCCGTTGAGATTATCAAAGGATCTGGATACCAAACAACTCCTTTCTTCAGGTTTGATTCCTTCAGCCACCAATTTAGGGATCTTATTTTCTAGAGAGAACTAGGTTTTGTCCCAGACCACTAGAGTCTGAGATTGTAGTAGCCTTGAATGGAATTGCGCCCATTGTACAGCTAGGAAGGTGGATGTCATAGACCCCAACACCGACATCGCCCTTTTCCTCTGGAAGCTTGAAAATTTCTCCTGAATCGATATTTTTTCCTTTGGAAGGAACATGGACCTCTTTTTGAATCCAGGATCAAGCCCAGAATTTTTTTCCCTGTGGCTGGGAATCAAATCCAATTTCTCTAGATTGATTATCCAACCTATATTCTGTAAGCAAAATTCACTTACTGAGATGAGGAGATCGTCTAGGTACGTGATAATTACCATGTTTTGTAACCTCAAAAATGCCACTACTTCGACCATCAACTTTGTGAAGAGTCTGGGGGCGGATGAAATCCTGAACGGAAGAGCTACAAATAGGAAATGCAAGATTTCCCCAATGTGACAAATGGCAAATCTGAGGTACTGAGGTACTTTAGCTGCACGCCGCAGCACCCTCCCATAGACTTGCATAGCGGGGGGGGGGGGTGATGTCACACGGGGGCAGAGTTGTGACCTCACCATACTCCGGCCCCGTGGTCGCCACCCGGCTGTTTGTGAGATGGCACCGTGGCGTGCAGCTCAAACAGGTGGGTGGCGAACACAAGATTGCGGGGGTTCCCAGCGGCAGGACCCCCGCGGTGAGACATCTTATTCCCTATCCTTTGGATAGGAGATACGATGTCTCAGGGCCTGAGTACCCCTTTAAATCAAAGCCAGAAACAGATCCTAAATGGAGAAAACTAAAAAAAGGAAAATATGTGACTTCTCTTTTCAAATCCATTTCTGACTTTGCATTCAATAACTACAATTAAAAACCTGAACGTGTGAATGCAGTCTTAGCAGCCAGGAATATTACGTTATCAGCTGAATGCAAACGTCTCACTTTCCATTGAGTCGACCTGGTGACTATTATCTCTCCAGCACTGGGCACGTAAGATAATAATATTATGACGAGAGAACAAGTTTAAATATTTTTTCTAGGCCTCTCACCATTGGTTAATGTAGCAAGCTGAGAACTAAATATTTTCTTTTGTGTTGTACTTTGAGGAGCCGCTATAATAAATGTCCTGCTGTTTTAATGGACAATTTCCATGAATATAAATATGTGCAGATTTTTCTTAAGGAAATATTATGTGTTCCCGTTGTAGCATCCCTGGGTGGAATTTTACAGCTTACAAAGTAATAAGATGGCCATCAAGGCCACGCAGTGCACAGATAAGAGTATCAGCTCCGGCATTGTCTAAACAATTTATTAAATTTGTACTGGAGATGACATAAGTAGCGGGTGATCAAATCCTCGGAGTAGCTTCAACAGAACTGACAATTCAAGGAAATGAATTGTTTATATACAGAAAATACATAAAACTTCTTTGGGAACAGAACTATCTACATGAGACGTAAGCAGATATCCATATTTACTAAGATTATTTAATAGTGTATAAAATATATATAATATTAATATATACTACATACATATACATATATGTGTGTGTGTGTGTGTGTGTGTGTGTGTGTGTGTTTATACACTGATAAATTGCTCTAAACCAGCATCAATTTGATTATACTGGTCAAAGGGACCATAGTTATGGGAAGGAATGAGGGCATAAATATGTCTTGTTTATATGGTGAGAATACATATGGTTGGATGTAGCCCAACCAAAGGATTAACAGTAGCATCATATCAGGTTCCCAATACAAAAGTAGAACGCAAAAGGAATAGGAGGAGTAAGTGGATGCTTTTGGTACCATTAATGGGGGTAAAAGAGCAAGTTACTGGCCGACATTTATCATTGTCTTTAGACAGTTTTTTGTGTCTACAAAAGGCAAAAAAGGCGCAGGCAGGGTTTATTTGCGCCTTTTTGCTTACACATTTCTGCTGATTTTGAGTTGCAATCCACTGATTTTGGCAATACACATGATATAAAAGGGTTTTATGAACTGCGACTTTGTGAAAAGGCGCAAAGCCACTGAAAAGTTTCTAAAACTACACCAGCCCAGACTTAGCTTTTTGGTGTCTGTGAAGAGAGAAATTTAGAAAATGTGACCTGCACAAAATATATCAAATGCTCTGTGACATTTAATACATTTGGTGCTCCTACACATAACCAAAACACAAAAAAGGGTAGAAAAATGCTTCATTTACATCTACAATGATAAATGCCGGCCATTGAATTTAGGGACTAGTGTGGAAAGATGCAACAGGGGTAAACAAATGGCATTCTGAAATTGCCAACTTGGGCACCACAGTTTTATCCCACAACAAGGAGTGTTTCTACATCTTCATAGCCCTCATGCCCCAAAGCGGCTGCTATCTCTTGGGTAGATAGAAAAAACCCGTTTGGAGCTTTCCTCGTCTTCCGTCATCTGTTTCATGCTGCCTAAATCCATGAGGCATCAGGGCAGTCCCCCACAGCTTCTGCCTGCACGATGGCTTTGCTTGATAGATCTCTTCCTATACCTAAAGAGGGAACGATCTATCAATCAAGGCTGGTGGGGCAGGCAGGAGCCTCCGGGGACCATCCCCATGACTTGTGGTTCAGGCAGCATAATAGTGATCACAGGTTTACTTTAATGCAATAAATTACAAAAAATACAAATGAAAAATAGCATATTGCTCGAGTTATAGCTAGAGATGAGCGAACTTACAGTAAATTTGATTCGTCACGAACTTCTCGGCTCGGCAGTTGACGGACTTGCATAAATTAGTTCAGCTTTCAGGTGCTCCGGTGGGCTGGAAAAGGTGGATACAGTCCTAGGAGACTCTTTCCTAGGACTCTATCCACCTTTTCCAGCCCACCGGAGCACCTGAAAGCTGAACTAATTTATGCAGGATAAGTTATCAACTGCCGAGCCGAGAAGTTTGTGACGAATCGAATTTACTGTAAGTTCGCTCATCTCTAGCTATAGCATACAAAACTGTATGGTGGAACAGGTACTCACATTTTAGTGCATTACTAACTACTGACAATTGCAATTCTATGTAGGAATACAATTTCTACAATTTAACAGATTTATTAACGCTACAGCCACCTATAAATACATTCAAACATGCAAAAAATCTGTAATCGTAAAAATTACTATTCGTAAGGGGGTACTGAACTTTTTTAAGAAGATTCATTTAAGGATAAGGGCACACATGCACTTAATGCAAGATCTCTCATGGCTAATCCCCGATGTAGTCTTCTGTTTCATTGGCCCAGTAGGTAATGGTCACAGGCCATGAATATTTGGCCCATGTTGACCTATATGCTACACCTATGCCCCTCAGAGGTGTTCTCCATCTAGATACAACTCAGCATTTACTCTAAAGTGGCAAAACCATTACTTGGCAGTAGTATTTCTGTTCTGCTCTCTTCTAGCAATAACTACGATGCCCCATAGCAATGTTGATCTACAGAGGAGGCTTAGTTGTGTTTATTTTACCCCTCTACAGGGCAATAGTCTGCAGCAAACAACTATATAGTCATCTTTTCTAATGCTAGTCACACAGAAGTTCTTATTGTTAGCATTATTCTTTCTATGATTTGTTGTATACCCTCTATGTATAGTGGATGTAACCTACCTTTAGCAGGTCACACATCCCACCAACCTGTTCATTGCCACAATTCAGTCTACACCATGCCCGTGTTATCAGAGCTGACGTCCCATGTACGAGTGGCACTAATCACGGATTAACCCGCTCTGCCATCTATATTTAGTGGTGGGAAAAACAAACACCACCCCCCACCCACCCCCGTGCAGAGTATCCTTACTATGTAAACAATTACGTGAAAACAACATTAGCCGGTTATATGCTTAATAAGTCATACGCCATGACCACCGTCACTTATATTAACCCTGAAAGCTGCCGCCACACGAAATGATAACAGGTCCAAAGGCTACCAATAAACTCTGATTACCGGGCTCCATACATTATGGAAATGTATATGTATTCCTGGAGTCTTAAATGTGGTCATTGAGATTCACCATCAATGTTGTTTTTAAGTCCCCCAAAGGGAGTGTGTATATCTAGGTTACAGATACTGTGGGCGACTCCTCAATGCGGAACAGAAACGAATGCTCTGCTGACCATTATTGACAATAAGACTCTATGGGGGAGATTTATCAAAACCTGTGCAGAGGAAGAGTGGTGCAGTTGCCCATAGCAACCAATCAGATTGCTTCTTTCATTTTCCACAGGCCTCTTTAGAGGCCTGTGGAAAATGAAAGAAGCAATCTGATTGGTTGCTATGGGCAACTGCACCACTCTTCCTCTGCACAGGTTTTCATAAATCTCCCCCAATATGTCTATCTGTGGTAGGCATCAAATCGGTCCGCTGCTTAATTTAAAGAATTCCAAAAAAGGCCATAAACGGTAATATTTGTCAGTTTATAATGCAAACACCTGGGTGCCAGGATAAATGCCGAAGACTGGTGTCCTCCAGATCAATAGGGGACAATATGGTGGTGTTCCTATGAGTTATAGGTGACCCCTTCCTTGGCTGCCCCAGGCCGCCTCCATCTCTGCACAGACATTGAGCAATGTTCTTTAAACTGTATTTTATGGCCCTAAAAATGTCTTTCTTCAGAAATCGCACTGAAAACAATGGTAGTTTTAAGAAACAGAAATTCTGCTGACCTGTTAATAAAGCAGAATTTCTGCTGTGGAAATTCTGGAAACCGAAACATGTTCATTCTTTCAGTTGAATCGTATTTGTTCAATAGGAATTCAAAAAGAAAAGAATTTCCTCTGTAGCATACAGCTGCTAATAAGTACTGGAAGGGTAAGATTTTTTTTTTTTTATAGAAGTAATTTACAAATCTGTTTAACTTTCTGGAACCAGTTGATTAAAAATAATAATAATAATAATAATAATAATTAATAATAATAATGATAATAATAATGTTTTCCACCGGAGCATCCCCAGAAGCCATCCCTATAACGGTGACACACTGTTTTATGAAAGCCATTCAAATGAATCAATCGCCATGTCATAACTGGAAGGTTCACCATGGAGAAGGTCACTTTGCTATTGGCTCTCTACAAGGCTTATAAAGACCGATCCCCTTTTGGGGACACCTCTATGACGTCCATATACTCTCATAGGTTCATAGAAAAATCCTGGACTGTTGGTTGGCACTGGGGACCTCTGACAGATGATATAGTTTTTCGTCACGATACGGAAATGACCGCGTTATACGGCTTTAAGAACTGAACAAACATTCCTCAGTTATGACAAGTTAGGTAAATCTGACATGCTTCCCTTAGTCATACGTATATTTTCCAGAAGAAATCAATAACACGTATCTTATGTGGCCACCAGATGAGGTCCTTATACAAACCAAACACTCCTTATTTCCAGAATGGCTACACTGTAAATGCAGTCTATTCTTTTTGGGTTGTGTTTGTGGGGGCGGACGTCCAGCGTAAAGTTGGAAATTTTAGTTTTGCAACAAGTCACAGAACCACAGGTCAGAGAACTCTGCAGTATAGCCACTATAACAGTTTTTCCCAACCAGGGTGCCTCCAGCTGTTGCAAAACTACAACTTCCAGCATGCCCGGACAGCCGAAGGCTGTCCGGGCATAATGGGAGTTGTAGTTTTTCAACAGCTGGAGGCACCCTGGTTCGGCTGTCCGGGTATGCTGGGAGTTGTAGTTCTGCAACAGCTGGAGGCACCCTGGTTCGGCTGTCTGGGCATGCTGGACGTTGTAGTTTTGCAACAGCTAGAGGCACCCTGGTTCAGCTGTCCGGGCATGGTGGGCATTGTAGTTTTGCAACAGCTAGAGGCACCCTGGTTCGGCTGTCCAGGCATGGTGGGCATTGTAGTTTTGCAACAGCTGGAGGCACCCTGGTTCGGCTGTCCAGGCCTGCTGGGCGTTGTAGTTCTACAACAGCTGGAGGCACCCTGGTTCGGCTGTCCGGGCATGCTGGGCGTTGTAGTTTTGCAACAGCTGAAGGCACCCTGGTTGGGAAACCTTGCACTATATACAACAGCTTGTACAGCAGATGCCACCACCGGCTTCTGGGGAACCTGCTTTGGTCTGCAGCAATAAGTACAGGAGGGTGTTACTGCACATGTCGTCATGTCTGTACGGTGGCCTACAGTCATTACAGCTAAATATATCAATTGAGAAGCTAAAGTTGTCGCCTGAAGAGTGATAAATTACTACTAAACATTTGCTGGGATTTTTAGAGCAGCAAGTAACATCCTGTTCGGCAGAAAGATGATGCAACATACGGTATTATTTCATTTTTTAGAGTTCAGTCATAGGACACAAACCTGCATTCTCAGGCACACAAGGAAGGCATAGATTCACCTGCCAGCTATTGTTATATTCACATTTCTACTCATTATTAGTTCTCATGGATACAGTCTGTATTTTGGAATATAATATGGTGCACGGTGTGGAACAATATGGCGGGACACACCGTGCCATATGCCACTTTTCAATACAGTTGCTTCTGGATCGTCACGTTGTCTGGCTAAACATGAAAGCCTATAGTTACATAGTTACCTAGTTAGTATGGTTGAAAAAAGACATACGTCCATCAAGTCCAACCAGGGAATTGAAGGGAAGGGTGTAAGGGGATAAGGGGAAGGGATGTAGTTTTATAATTCTGCATAAGCATTAATGTTATTTTGTTCCAGGAATGCATCTAACCCTGTTTTAAAGCTGTTAATTGTTCCTGCTGTGACCAGTTCCTGAGATAGACCATTCCATAAATTCACAGTCCTCACGGTAAAGAAGGCGTGTCGCCCCTTTAGACTAAACCTTTTCTTCTCCAGATGGAGGGAGTGCCCCCTCGTCCTTTGGGGGGGGTTTAACCTGGAACAGTTTTTCTCCATATTTTTTGTATGGACCATTTATATACTTATATACATTTATCATATCCCCCCTTAAACGTCTCTTCTCAAGACTAAACAATTGTAACTCCTTTAATCGCTCCTCATAGCTAAGATGTTCCATGCCCCATATTAGTTTAGTCGCGCGTCTCTGCACCCTTTCCAACTCCGCAGTGTCCCTTTTATGTACAGGCGACCAAAACTGAACAGCATATTCCAGGTGAGGCCGTACCAATGTTTTATAAAGGGGGAGTATTATGTCCCTGTCCCTCGAGTCCATGCCTCTTTTTATACATGACACATGCGGATTTTTCTGGTGTATACCTTAACAGCACGTCACAATTATAGTGTGAATTTAGTCTAACACGTTAGCAACCAGGGCCATATCATGGAAATGCGGGGACCAATTTAAAGGGGGTACTCCAGTGGAATTTATTATTTTTTTTTAAATCAACTGGTGCCAGAAAGTTACAGATTTGTAAATTATGTCTATTAAAAAATCTTTACCGTTCCAGTACTTTTTAGCAGCTGTATGCTACAGAGGAAATTATTTTCTTTTTGATTTTCTTCTTTTTTTTGTCTTGTCCACAGTGCTCTCTGCTGACACCTCTGTCCGTGTAAGGGACTGTCCAGAGCAGCATAAGTTTGCTATGGGGATTTTCTCCTTCTCTGGACAGTTTCTGATACGGGCATATTCCTCTGTAGCATACAGCTGCTAAAAAGTACTGGAAGGGTAAAGATTCTTTAATAGAAGTCATTTACAAATCTGTTTAACTTTCTGGCACCAGTTTATTTAAAAAATAAATAAATAAAAAAAGGTTTTCCACCGGAGTACCCCTTTAAGTAAGTGATCCTTTATTTTACTCCTGTTCACTGCACTATAATGCTGTGTATTGAGTTTAGTTCAGCTGAACAGCCAGTCAGTTTCCCTTTAAAGCCTGAAGCTAGACCAAAGATTTTTGTCTTTGGCTTTTGTAGACACAAAAGTATTTGTGCTATTTATGACTTTTCACCCTGCTTGTTATTTTTAGATTTTGGCCTAAAAAAGGGGGCCACGGTTTAAGTATTATAAGTATATATAAGGTTATAGTTACATCTAATAAATATGTGACTTTTTAAAAAGTTTCAAAACATTTGCCAAACTCCACTGAATGAGTGGCATTACACCTTTGGGAGGAATTTACCTTTAGTTTACACCTGGTCTTGGCAAAAAATAAAAATAAAAAATAAATAAAATAAAAATAAAAATTATAATAATAATAATAAGATTACATATATATATATATATATATATATATAACAAAGCATATTTGTGCAATAATTTGCCAATTGTTAGCAGGTTAATGCTGCCAGTTTCATACATGGTGCAGCACTTTTTTTATTTTTATTTTTTTAAAGTGGATGGGGCCCCCACACCCCCGCAGATTTACTAAAGTTCACATCAGTAACTGGCATGAACTATAGCAGAAATCTATGCGAGCTCCAAGTTATATCTCTACATCCAGCGCACAGACAGCAGCTGCCATTGCAGATTGATCAAGATGTGCGCACCTCTAAAGGAATCTAATGAACCCAACAACAGAGAAACGTTACTGTAGCCTGGCGTGTGAAAAAACAGTCTTTATAAATTTCCCCCTACATGACAAAAAAAAAGTGCAAATTCATCATACAGCCCAAGATCATAAATTCTGTGCAAATGAAACTGGCATAAAAGGGAGAAAATGCAAGTTGGAAAAAAATAAATAAATAAATAAATAAATAAATAAAAAGTCTGTCCCAACTGTTCGGATGGTTAACCCCTTAAGGACTCAGGGTTTTTCCGTTTTTGCACTTTCGTTTTTTCCTCCTTACCTTTTAAAAATCATAACCCTTTCAATTTTCCACCTAAAAATCCATATTATGGCTTATTTTTTGCGTCGCCAATTCTACTTTGCAGTGACATTAGTCATTTTACCCAAAAATGCACGGCGAAACGGAAAAAAAAATCATTGTGCGACAAAATCGAAAAAAAAACGCCATTTTGTAACTTTTGGGGGCTTTCGTTTCTACGCAGTGCATATTTCGGTAAAAATTACACCTTATCATTATTCTGTAGGTCCATACGGTTAAAATGATACCCTACTTATATAGGTTTGATATTGTCGCACTTCTGGAAAAAATCATAACTACATGCAGGAAAATTTATACGTTTAAAAATGTCATCTTCTGACCCCTATAACTTTTTTATTTTTCCACGTACGGGGCGGTATGAGGACTCATTTTTTGCGCCGTGATCTGAAGTTTTTATCGGTATGATTTTTGTTTTGATCGGACTTTTTGATCACTTTTTATTCATTTTTTAATGATATAAAAAGTGACCAAAATACGCTTTTTTGGACTTTGGAATTTTTTTGCGCGTACGCCATTGACCGTACGGCTTAATTAATGATATATTTTTATAGTTCGGACATTTACGCACGCGGCGATACCACATATGTTTATTTTTTATTTTTTTTACACTGTTTTATTTTTTTTATGGGAAAAGGGGGGTGATTCAAACTTTTATTAGGGAAGGGGTTAAATGACCTTTATTAACACTTTTTTTTTGCAGTGTTATAGGTCCCATAGGGACCTATAACACTGCACACACTGATCTCTAATGCTGATCACTGGCGTGCATTAACACGCCTGTGATCAGCATTATCGGCGCTTGACTGCTCCTGCCTGGATCTCAGGCACGGAGCAGTCATTCGTCGATCGGACACCGGGGAGGCAGGTAAGAGCCCTCCCGGTGTCCGATCAGCTGTTCGGGACGCCGCGATTTCACCGCGGCGGTCCCGAACAGCCCGACTGAGCAGCCGGGTCACTTTCACTTTCACTTTAGAAGCGGCGGTCAGCTTTGACCGCCGCTTCTAAAGGGTTAATACCGCACATCGCCGCGATCGGCGATGTGTGGTATTAGCCGCGGGTCCCGGCCGTTGATTAGCGCCGGGACCCACGCGATATGATGCGGGATCGCGGCGCGATCCCGCTTCATATCGCGGGAGCCGGCGCAGGACGTAAATATAAGTCCTGCGTCGTTAAGGGGTTAAAGGGGTACTAACGTGGAAAACTTTTTTTTAAAATCAACTGGTGCCAGAAAGTTAAACAGATTTGTAACTTACTTCTATTAAAAAATCTTAATCCTTCCAGTACTTTTTAGGGGCTGTAAACTAAAAAGAAATCCAAAAAAGAAATGGAGAAAATCCCCATAGCAAACATATGCTTCTCTGGACAGTTCCTAAAATGGACAGCAGAGGTCAGCAGAGAGCACTGTGGTCAGGACATCACAGGAAATGCATTTCTTTTTTGGATTTCTCTTTAGTATACAGCCCCTAAAAAGTACTGGAAGGATTAAGATTTTTTAATAGAAGTGATTTACAAATCTGTTTAAAGAGGTACTCCGGTGAAAACCTTATTTCTTTTAAATCAACTGGTGGCAGAAAGTTAAATATATTTGTAAATTACTTCTATTAAAAAATCTTAATCCTTCCAGTACTTATTAGCTGCTGAATGCTACAGAGGAAATTCCTTTCTTTTTGGAACACTGATGACATCACAAGCACAGTGCTCTCTGCTGACATCTCTGTCCATTTTAGCAACCATGCATAGCAGATGTATGCTAAGGGCAGCATGGTGGCTCAGTGGTTAGCACTGCTGCCTTGCAGTGCTGGGGACTTGGGTTCAAATCCTACTAAGGAGAACAATAAATAAAGCATTATTATTATTATAATAACGTCAGCAGAGAGAACTGTGCTCTTGATGTCATCAGAGAGCATTCCAAAAAGAAAAGAATTTCCTCTGTAGTATTCAGCAGCTAATAAGTACAGGAAGGATTAAGATTTTTTAATAGAAGTAATTTACAAATATGTTTAACTTTCTGCCACCAGTTGATTTAAACAAAAAAAGTTTTCCACGGTAGTACCCCTTTAACAAAAAATGTGTACAATGGCCTAGTGTCTGACATAACTGAGCAAACCCGAAGAAAAAAATAAATAAAAAGTGCTAGCTATTTACATGAACTTCAGATTATTCAAGGTCACTGAGCCCTCGTATCTTACTACAGCAATGAGGTTGCCTTTGGCATAGGTAAACAAAACATTAAAACCTTGTGGTAATCTTATGTACAATGAAGTATTTTAATCTTCTTGTGATATGGACACAAACACGCCTGGACACTATGGACGCAGCTGTGAATATCTGAGATAATAGAACTTGCTGCTATTTCCATGTTCACAATTGCTGGACAACAATCATTAAAACAACACTAAACTCCGAAATAACTCAAGATGTCCTGTAAACTCCTGAAATATGGCAAAGAAACTTGGGACAACTTTGTAATTCCCTTTACGTTCTGTTGGAATGGACATAGGTAATGGGGCGATGTATCCTTTCTTAGGCTGGGTTCACACCACGTTTTCTTAAATACGGTTCCCGTATACGGTTTGGAGGAGGGGGGCGGGGCTTAATCGCGGCGCCCGCACTCAGCCGTATTCGGGAACCGTATTTAATGCAAGTCTATGAGCCGACCGGAGTGAACCGCAGCCTCCGGTCGGCTTCGTTTTCGGACGTATGCGGTTTCCCGACCGCAGGCAAAAACGTGGTCGCCTGCAGTTTTCCCCAAAATCTTTTGTTCTGACAAAATTAATCCCACTAATATAATATTATATAAATATAATTTAGGATGTTGTCTAGAGCACTTAGAAACTTTCTTGTTCTCAGATGAAGTGCTTACATTTACCGTATTTTTCGCCGTATAAGACGCACTTTTTCTTCCCCAAAACTGGGGGGGGGGGGAAATTGGTGCGTCTTATACGGCAAATAACTGTCCTATCGCGGCGGTCCCTGCGGCCATCAACAGCCGGGACCCGCGGCTAATACAGGACATCACCGATCGCGGTGATGCCCTCTATTAACCCTTCAGACGCGGTGATCAAAGCTGACCGCCGCGTCTGAAGCAAAAATAACACTAACCCGGCTGCTCAGTCGGGCTGTTCTGGACCGCCGCGGTGAAATCGCGGTGTCCCGAACAGCTTACAGGACACCGGGAGGGACCTTACCTGCCTCCTCGGTGTCTGCTACGTGCCAGGATCCCCTGCATGGCCGGCGCTCTCCTTCGTTGTCATCACGTCGTCGCGCACGTGCGTCGGCGTGCGTAGCGACGTGATGGCGGCGACGGAGAGCGAGGATACCGGGCAGCAGAGACCTTCCGGAGCAATGGGGATACCCCGGGGACGCGGCGACAGCGATGGAGGGCGAAATCCAGGGCAGCGGTGGCGGGTCTGGAGAGGTGGGGACACGTGAGTACTACCTCCTATACCAGTGGTCTTCAACCTGCGGACCTCCAGATGTTGCAAAACTACAACTCCCTGCATGCCCGGACAGCCAACGGCTGTGCGGGCATGCTGAGAGTTGTAGTTTTGCAACATCTGAAGGTCCGAAGGTTGAAGATCACTGTCCTATACTTTACATTGTATTTGGTTCAGAATCTTTATTTTCTAGATTTTTATCCTATAAAATTAGGTGCATCTTATATGACGAAAAATACGGTAGCTGATTGACTGGATGTAATACAGCTGCTGAGACTTCCTGCTGAGAGAGGGGGGGAGAGAGCTGCTTCATTCACTTTAGCCACAAAGGGTCTATTCACACGGCAGAATTTTTACTTCGTAAGCGGAAATTCAGAAGTGTGAATGGGAGTGCGGAATCCCATAGAAGTCTATGGGCTTTAATTTGAGGCGGAATTCCGCAAGTGGAAATTCTGCCGTGAGAATAGACCCAAAAGCTACTGACATAGACCAGTTAAAAGAAAACCCTGACGATTTTGCAAGATTCTATGTGTAGTTCACATACACATTACCCACATGCCTTTGGAAATATCTATTACCTATCTGTGTTCTGTTAACCCAATGTAGTGTTTGCGCAAAAAAGGGGGGGGGGGGAACACGTCTTTAAAGGGTACCTCTCATCAAAAAATCTTTTGATATATTATAGATTAATGTATGCAGAATAACTTTACAATTGCATGTTATTAAAAAATATGCTTTTTTCTATTTCATTTTCCACTTTGAAGAAATGACCACTAGGGGTCTCCCTACCAGTCCTGGCAGCAAGCATTTCAGACTCATGCTGGAGTCCTAAACACTACGAGCTGCCAGTCTGCTTTGTTCACAAAGGAGAACACTCAGAGCTGCCAGTCTGCTTTGTTCACAGCCTGTTTGAAATGCTTGCTGACAGGACTGATCGGGAAAAATACAATAGAAAGAAGCATATTTTTCATTAACATGCTATTGGAAAGTTATTCAACATTCATTAATCTAAAATATATCAAAAGTTTATTTGATGAGAGGTACCCTTTAAGTGACAGGTCATAAACTCTAACAAGGATTCCCATAGAAAACAACGGGGAAACAGTTTTACAGCAAAATATGTGAACCTACCCTAAGGGGCATTATTTGTGTTGACACGTGGACATACTGGAATCAGACAGGAGTCTCGAAAAGAATTGCAAGTATAGAATTTCAGGTACTCTGTATCATTCACTGACAGGTGCAGGATTTAGATTTAGGAAATGAAATGACAAAATGCATACATTTCTAAAGGTGTCTAGAACAGGGAACATTTGACTAGGTCTACAGACATAATAATCCTATTATTTCTCCTATGAACCCATGGAAATGTCACAATGGGAACATCCTGTACTTTTTCTATACCTCATCTATATTTGCTGACATCCCCAATTTGTAGTAAACTGGTTAATTGTAAATTATTGAGAATTCTTGGCAAATACAGATGAAGCACATTTGTAGTTTATATACATAGTAGTTAGAGTGAGTCAGTCAGCAGTGTAACGTCAGGCACTCCTTCCATGTAAGCGGGGCTCCTTATACTATACAGTGATCCCTCAACTTACAATGGCCTCAACATACAATAGTTTCAACATACGATGGTCTTTTCTGGACCATGGTAACTTGAAACCGGACTCAACATACAATGCTATGGAATCTGCAAAACGTGTCAATGGCTGGAAGAACCGACCAATTAGAATGGGCATTTCACTGGTAAAACCCCTGTATTCCTAAAGTGTATGTACTGACTGGGGTCTGGTAGCGCCCCCTACAGTACAGTGGGTATTACATGTTCTGTACTCTTTACCTGTGCCAGGGTTAGCTGCTCCTCTGGACATCAGGTAAGGGCGGCTTCATTTTACTATTTTTTTAGTGCATTGTGTGTTCTGTACAGGACCCTGAAGAAGCTTTTGTCCTCTACCTACACCAGTGTTTCCCAAAGAGGGTGCCTCCAGCTGTTGCAAAACTACAACTCCCAGCATGCCCGGACAGCCTAAGGCATGCTGGGAGTTGTAGTTTTGCAACAGCTGGAGGCTCCCTCTTTGGGAATCACTGAAATAGACAGTGATTACAGCTCCCAGCAGATCTTTCTTACCTTTATATGTAAGGATTTGCTTTATCTGTATTAGTTATCTACTTATTTATCTTTAATCCTCACTTTTTCCTATTTTTGGATGACATTTTGGTGGCTTCAGAACCAATTACCAGGTTTCCATAGAGTTATTGTCTCAACATACAATGGTTTCAACATACAATGGTCGTCCTGGAACCAATTAATATTGTAACTTGAGGGACCACTGTACTCTTTGGGGAGCAGCATTCTTGAGGAGTTTTCTAACATCCGATTACTATGCCACTCCTGGTATTAAGACGACGTTGCTCAGAACGGCTGTTTAGACACTGAACAAGTAGGAAACACTGAGTATTTGGCCTCACAACCTGAAAAAAAAAAACACAAGGACCAGGGTTTCTATGGAGCTGCCAAGTACAGTGCTTGGCTATTTCCAGCATCTCATACATGCAGAAAAGCACAGTTTGCCAATCTATTGAGTCCTCATACTTGAGATCACTGGGGGTCCCAAGTGGTCAGACCACCCCCCCATCATGTGGATTGGGGAGAAGGGTTATAAGCTGAAATACCCCTTTAAGGACCCCATAGAAAAGCCACCCAAACCCCTGTGTATGAGAGCATCCCACGATTCCCCAACAGATGGAGTGGAGGGTGGGGGTAGAGTGTAGGGACCGAGCCTGTTGGATTTTACCTGCCCCCTCCTTTAGCTCTTAGAGAGATAAGATGCAGGTAAGATGAGTCTGGCAGTGCATTACCCTTCCTTTCTCTTTTCAGAACATAAGACTTAGCTGGTCCAAGCTTTTGTGTGCATGGGTGGATCTGGAGAATTTGTGATAGTTGTTGGCCAAACATACACAGTGTATGGGAAGCTTTGCATGTCATAGTACACTTGCTTTGTGCTATATAGAGCTGAAAGTCAAAGAAATAAATGCTGCAAGAGAATCCTAAACCGGAGATAAAAAAGAAATAAAATAAATAAAATAAAATAGTCCAGTTCAACTCTAATTTGTGATCAAAAGTTTCCATGTAGCACTTGTTTAAACTATCTGTAGTACCTTACCAGCCAAGAAGCTTAGCAGGAAACAACAGATCACTAAAAATACACAAAACCCTTCCCGTAAATAGCAAACAATAAATAAATAAGTGCACAATGATGGGAAGCTTTATGAGGCCTTATTTTTAACATGCTGGTGATATCCAACAGGTTATAGCTGACATTTTTTTGACAGCTAAATCGATCATTAAAGGGGTATTCCAGGAAAAAAACTTTTTTATCTATCTATCTATCTCAACTGGCTCCAGAAAGTTAAACAGATTTGTAAATTACTTCTATTAAAAAATCTTAATCCTTTCAGTACTTATGAGCTTCTGAAGTTAAGGTTGTTCTTTTCTGTCTAAGTGCTCTCTGATGACACGTGTCTCGGGAACCTCCCAGTTTAGAAGAGGTTTGCTATGGGGATTTGCTTCTAAACTGGGCGTTTCCCGAGACACGTGTCATCAGAGAGGATTTAGACAGAAAAGAACAACCTTAACTTCAGAAGCTCATAAGTACTGAAAGGTTTAAGATTTTTTAATAGAAGTAATTTACAAATCTGTTTAACTTTCTGGAACCAGTTGATCTATCTATCTATCTATCTATATAAATAAACGTTTTTTCCTGGAATACCCCTTTAAGCTCCCAAACACACATAAAAGTCATCTGGACATCCATAATCTCAGAAGGTCAGAGGAAATAAGCTCGGACTGAATATGAATGAATGTCCTGCAGCAGAACACATGCACTATCACCTCCGAATTGGGAGGAACAGCTATCAGCCAAAAGAATATTCAGACAACAGCTATTCAAGGTATATGGGCAGCTTAAGTCCCGGAGAGACTGTTGAGTCCCCACTCGCTGTTTGTCTATAGTAAACATCTCCAAGATGAAGGCCAACAGCAACGTTACATTTACACAACATACAGTAGTACTGCCAACGTAGCTGTGAAATAGAGGTGTGACCCACACAGGGTGACCTTAAAGATGTCTAATGGCAAGGTGTACATAGTTGTCAGGAATACTGCTTACAATAGAAGATAAATACATCAGGAACATTCTTGCTACTTTAGCATCGGCCACTGAGAAAAACAAGGAAAAACGGGGGAGATTTATCAAAACCTGTGCAGAGGAAGAGTGGTGCAGTAGCCCATAGCAACCAATCAGATTGCTTCTTTCATTTTCCACAGGCCTCTTTAGAGGCCTGTGGAAAATGAAAGAAGCAATCTGATTGGTTGCTATGGGCAACGGCACCACTCTTCCTCTGCACAGGTTTTGATAAATCTCCCCCAATATCCCTGGTATAGAGACTGGAAATTTAAATATGGAGATTAATAGATTTTCCTAATTCAGTTTCTTAAAAATTACATAACAACCTGGCACAACCAGCTCATGTACATTGGAAAGGACTTTAGTCAAAGCTAAATGATCTGCCAAATCAGCCATTTCATTGGACTATACACAGATCTGATGATGGGATACAACCAAATTAGATCTGACAAAGATCTGCCAACTCAGCCATTTCATTGGACTATACACCGATCTGATGATGGGATACAACCAAATTAGATCTGACAAAGATCTGCCAACTCAGCCATTTCATTGGACTATACACAGATCTGATGATGGGATACAACCAAATTAGATCTGACAAAGATCTGCCAACTCAGCCATTTCATTGGACTATACACAGATCTGATGATGGGATACAACCAAATTAGATCTGACAAAGATCTGCCAACTCAGCCATTTCATTGGACTATACACAGATCTGATGATGGGATACAACCAAATTAGATCTGACAAAGATCTGCCAACTCAGCCATTTCATTGGACTATAAACCGATCTGATGATGGGATACAACCAAATTAGATCTGATAAAGATCTGCCAACTCAGCCATTTCATTGGACTATACAACATTATGATACGGTGACACAACCACTACCCTCCCCAAACTAGAAGAGCAGGATTTTATCACATGGTTTCATACATATAACAAAATGTTATCCCTTGCTGAGCAAGTATCACCTAAGATTGCAGGAGAGGCCAAATAGGCCATTATGTATTTCTGGCATCAAGTGCAGGTCAACATGGCCTGGGAAATATGATAAAGTGCCTGATAAACCCCATTGACCTTACTGGCGTTTGTCAGATTTCAGTCAGGTTGTTGAGCACAATTCAGCACAGATAAAATCTGTGGCTCCTAAAAGACAGACACAGATGTGAATTAGGGTGCATACACACCATGTTTTCCCTATACAGTTCCAAGTTAAAAACCGTATAGAAAATTGTATGCATTGACTTAACATTGTAAACCGTATGTCAAACGCATCATCCGGTTTAGTCCGTTTTGCACCTCATACGGTTTTGTCCCGTTTTTTACCCGTACCCAAAACCGTAGTCTACCACGTTTTTTTGGTCCGGGTGAAAAAATGTATAAAACCGTATACATTTTTTTAAAACATGGGAGTCAATGGGAACCGTACAGAACTGTATGTGCTTACGGTTCCATCCGGTTTTCACCATACGGTTTTTGACTTTGCACAGTTTTTTTTCTTGGAATTTCAATCAAACAAGTGAAACATTATTCATAATGGAGTGAAAAATTTAAAATGTATAAGTTTTTTTCTTAAAAAAAAACGATGCAACCGGACACCATTTTTCAAACCGTATACGGTTTTCAACCATTATATATGGGTTAAAATTTGTACACGTTTTGATACAATTTAGTCAGGTTTTGAGGAATCCGTTTTTCATCAAAAACCTGATACGGGAACTGTGCAGTTCCTATGGGGATATTCTCCCATCATGCACAGCTCCTGGGACGTGACATCATCATTGAGCAGTTAGACAGAAAACTTCAGAAGCTAATAACTATTGGAAGGATTAAGATTTTTTAAAGGGGTATTCCAGGCAAAAACTTTTTTTTATATATATCAACTGGCTCCGGAAAGTTAAACAGATTTATAAATTACATCCATTAAAAAATCTTACTCCTTCCAATAGTTATTAGCTTCTGAAGTTTTCTGTCTAACTGCTCAATGATGGTGTCACGTCCCGGGAGCTGTGCATGATGGAAGAATATCCCCATAGGAGCTGCACAGCTCCCGGGACGTGAGTCATCAGAGATCAATTAGACAGAAAACCGCAACTCAACTTCAGAAGCTAATAACTATTAGAAGGATTAAGATTTTTTAATAGAAGTAATTTACAAATCTGTTTAACTTTCCGGAGCCAGTTGATATATATAAAAAAAAGTTTTTTCCTGGAATACCCCTTTAACCCCTTAACCCCTTAAGGACGCAGGACGTAAATGTACGTCCTGGTGAGGTGGTACTTAACGCACCAGGACGTACATTTATGTCCTAAGCATAACCGCGGGCATCGGAGCGATGCCCGTGTCATGCGCGGCTGATCCCGGCTGCTAATCGCAGCCAGGGACCCGCCGGCAATGGCCGACGCCCGCGATCTCGCGGGCGCCCGCCATTAACCCCTCAGGTGCCGGGATCAATACAGATCCCGGCATCTGCGGCGGTTCGCGATTTAAATGAACGATCGGATCGCCCGCAGCGCTGCTGCGGGGATCCGATCATTCATAACGCCGCACGGAGGTCCCCTCACCTTCCTCCGTGCGGCTCCCGGCATCTCCTGCTCTGGTCTGTGATCGAGCAGACCAGAGCAGGAGATGACCGATAATACTGATCTGTTCTATGTCCTATACATAGAACAGATCAGTATTAGCAATCATGGTATTGCTATGAATAGTCCCCTATGGGGACTATTCAAGTGTAAAAAAAAAAATGTAAAAAAATGTAAAAGTAAAAGTAAAAAAAAAGTGAAAAATCCCCTCCCCCAATAAAAAAGTAAAACGTCCGTTTTTCCTATTTTACCCCCAAAAAGCGTAAAAAACATTTTTTATAGACATATTTGGTATCGCCGCGTGCGTAAATGTCCGAACTATTAAAATAAAATGTTAACGATCCCGTACGGTGAACGGCGTGAACGAAAAAAAATTTAAAAAGTCCAAAATTCCTACTTTTTTAATACATTTTATTAAAAAAAAAAAAATTATAAAAAAATGTATTAAAAGTTTTTTATATGCAAATGTGGTATCAAAAAAAAGTACAGATCATGGCGCAAAAAATGAGCCCCCATACCGCCACTTCTACGGAAAAATAAAAAAAAGTTAGAGGTCATCAAAATAAAGGGATTATAAACGTACTAATTTGGTTAAAAAGTTTGTGATTTTTTTTTAAGCGCAACAATAATATAAAAGTATATAATAATGGGTATCATTTTAATCGTATTGACCCTCAGAATAAAGAACACACGTCACTTTTACCATAAATTGTACGGCGTGAAAACAAAACCTTCCAAAATTAGCAAAATTGCGTTTTTCGTTTTAATTTCCCCACAAAAATAGTGTTTTTTGGTTGCGCCATACATTTTATGATATAATGAGTTATGTCATTACAAAGGACAACTGGTCGCGCAAAAAACAAGCCCTCATACTAGTCTGTGGATGAAAATATAAAAGAGTTATGATTTTTAGAAGGCGAGGAGGAAAAAATGAAAACGTAAAAATTAAATTGTCTGAGTCCTTAAGGCCAAAATGGGCTGAGTCCTTAAGGGGTTAAGCCAACTATACAATACTAGAAAAAAATTAAAAAAAACATGTTTTCCCAACTATGTTCAAACTCTTGCACCAACAGGGTCCTAAGGGAATATTTTGAGGAAAAAAAAAGCATGAATCATTACAAGAGTATTATGGGACTTGGGTCATATGGTGAAACAAGGCAACTTTCTTCATAATACCGTACAAAGTTCCAGTTAGATTAAATGTTAAAATGTGATTTATAGGATTAAATGAGTAACCTGAAACATAGCAAAATATATTGTTTAGATCAGTGGTGTCCAAGTGGTGGCCCTCCAGATGTTGCAAAACCACAACTCCCAGCACGCCCGGACAGCCAACGGCTGTCCGGGCAGGCTGGGAGTTGTGGTTTTGCAACATCTGGAGGGCCACCGCTTGGACACCACTGGTTTAGAGCCATGTGTCCCATGCTTACTGCTCAAGACATTACAACAGGTTATGCTTTTAAAGATTTTCTTATAATAGTACAATGTATGAACAGTCTTGTACACACCAATTCTCATAAAGCCGTGGATTCAGCAATCACTTATCAGTAATGCATGGGATTGCTGGAAATGGGTTGTTGAGCCAGGGATTATTACTCATATGTGGAAGGAATTCTGTCCATAATGTGAGGTACGGTAATTGGGACTTTTTTTTTTTTTTACAGTTTTGCTGTGTTTCCAGAAGTGAAAGCATCAAAATACAGTAACCTGGGGACCCTACAGTCACAGGAAGCCACAAGTTAAAGGGGTACTCCGGTGGAAAACATTTTTATTTTTTTTTTTTAAATCAACTGGTGCCAGAAAGTTAAAAAGATTTGTAAATTACTTCTATTAAAAAATCTTTACCCTTCCAGTCCTTTTTAGAATTTTTCTCTCTTTTTGAATTCATTTTTTGTCTTGTCCACAGAGCTCTCTGCCGACACCTGCTGCCCGTATCAGGAACTGTCCAGACCAGGAGAAAATCCCCATAGCAAACCTACGCTGCTCTGGACAGTTCCTGATACATCAGGTGTCAGCAGAGAGCACTGTGGACAAGACAAAAAATAAATTCAAAAAGAAAAGAATTTCCTCTGTAGCATATTGCTGCTAAAAAGTACTGGAAGGGTAAAGATTTTTTAATAGAAGTAATTTACAAATCTGTTTAACTTTCTGGCACCAGTTGATATATAAAAAAAAAAAAAAAAAAATGTTTTCCACTGGAGTACCCCCTTAAATAACATGTGGGCTTAATGCACACTGCTGTATTCAGGATGCACAAAGCACAGACCACAAAATTTAGTACCCATACAGTTCTATTTAGAAACAACAAAATTTCGCCTCTCACCTTTTTCTGGACTGCAAACATGCATGGACAACTGGGTTCAGCTACTTCAATCCAAGAACAAAGATGAAATGTCTGGCAAAGGATGGTCCAGATAACACTTCTTCCTTTATTTTGACATATTAAATCCCGGTACAACAATAAATGATAAAACAGTCAAAGTCTGACGCACTTTGGCTTAAAAGCCTTATTCATAGGCTAACGCAGTCAAAGTCTGGCATGCTTTGGCTATATTCATAGAATAAAGCTTTCAAGCCAAAACGCGTCAGACTTTGACTGTTATCCTATCCTTGCACTTGGATATTAATATGTGGAAATAAAGTTTTATCTGGACAATCCCCTGCTGGACCTGCCTTTGTACTTTTATATAATTCTATTGTTTCAAACTTTATTTGTGTGCATGCTCTTTTGTTTCAATGCCTATTATGGGGCTATTCTCTTTTAGAAGCATCACTTTTTTGGGGGTGGGGTAGGGGGGGGGGGGGGGGGGACACATTCCCTACTGTAGCAGTAGGAGTACCAGTGG